>NC_089535.1:22068103-22245336 GCF_963924715.1 Thunnus thynnus | reverse complement strand
AAGGCACACAGCGGGGCAGAGGCACCTTGCCACCTCCCACTCTACCTGTCACGCACCGCACCCAACACACGTCACCCTGTATTACTTAGATTTTCTTTCTTACCGCTTCTCCTTCTCAAAGCAACCTTGCTCTGGCTTTCCATCCATTTGTTGGCTTTTCACTCCCGTCTGGCACTATTTGTCTTTGTGCTGTGTATCTGTGTGCTGCAGACAGTCCATCATTGTCTTTTACTTTGCACTGTGATTCTTTGTGCATTTGCATTTTCCCATTATTTTTGCATAAGGTAATAACACTGTCTCCTCCAGTCAACTTGTTAACTGCGTGGTATTTAGACACATGGTTTTAACATTTCATTTTTACTCCTGAAACTTCTCTGCAATTTAACATTCCACTTTCTGCATTATTGTCTTTCAACAATGACAATGCAATCTAATGTTACCCTTTTTACACATTTTTTCCATCAGGCTCTCTGTTCTACCATCGTTTTGCTCCCAATTATTTCCTCGCAGTATCCCATCCCGCTAATCATAGTGTGTGCGACTGGCCAAACTGTTAAAATTTAGTTATGCTAACAAGGAGCGGGGCAAACGCAACCTTTTCAGGCGCTGCTCTGGTAATGGGTCCTTGACTGATTGACAGGCCTATTCTCTGCTCCTCCTGAGTGACAAGTCTGCAGTCGCCGCTGCAACGTAGGAAATGAGAGTGGGATTACAATACCAACCATGTCACCTCCTCAGGGGACAGGAGAAAGGAAAATACAATCACAGTCCCCATCAAACACACATACACACACACACACACACACACACACACATACACACACACACAAAGTCACAGTCTCCATTTAGCTTCACTCTGGTTGAGAAAAAAACACACAAACATGCACATACATAGACTCCAGTAATGTTTTTACCTGCTATTATGCTGGCTTTTGTTTGAGCTTAGAATTACATTCACCCCAGTGGTTCAGGCAATGGAAATGAGTGAAAAGACACTTGTTTGTGGATCAATAATCTTTGTATTGTTTTGTTTTATTCTCATAAGCCATTCCCGACAATGGCAAAACCTGCCCAATTATATTCCTGTATATTCTACACATTTACCACATTTTATGGAATTTATACTCATTTAGACCTTTGGGACCTCAGCTTAAATAAGTCTTGTTTTTAGGACAAGTGACAATGTGAGTACAAGGGGATGCTAATTTATTTCATCCTTTATCCTTTTCATCCTCCTGCAGGGAAGTTGGGCTCAGTGTGTCAACAAGTGTGGTTTTGTTAGAGAGGACTGTGAAAACAGCCTTAATATTTTAGGGTGTTCCAGGGGTTTGTTTAAAGTAACTGTGAGAAAGACAGAAAGTCTCTCTTTGTGTATGTGTGTGTGTTTGTGTGTGTGTGTGTGTGTGTGTGTGTGTGTGTGTGTGTGTGCAACAAATGAGCATGAGACTGTGCAGGAGAGCTGAGGTATTTTGTCTATTTACACCACATGAGAAAATGCAAATTCAAATCTCTCAAATTCTCTGCTGTCAGTCAAGTCTAAGTCATATAATCCTTGTAAAAAAAAGATACTAAGTGACGATGAGCAGAGCATCAACCACTGAGTGAACCCACAGGAGCTTTGCAGCCTTTGTCCAGTGCATACTGTGATTTCACCATGTGCATTACTCCCTCTGAGTCATTACCAGGTCTGGTTAATACGATGCTTGGGTAGATTAAAGTGTAAGTGGGGACATTTTCTATTAAAAGCTTTCTATTATGTCTGCTTTTACATGGAGACAGCCACCAGCCCTGAGTCTGTTTGTGCTGCATTTACTGTCGTTCCCCTGTCGTTCTGCCTTTACTGCCTGTGGTGCGAGCGGGGGTGTTTATGAGTTTATAAAGGCTCATGACGCATCATCATGCTTTTATAAATTCAGACATGAAAACTCAGCCCACACGCCCTTCTCTCTTGCTCCCCACCATCAACCCCCATCCCCCCGTTTCCTAACCATCCCAGCACACTCATTTAACCTTGTTAAACCCTCTAAACTAGGCCGCTCAAGGGCTGTTACATGCCACAGTAATCTCTAACAGGGGATTCATTTCTGTCACCGTGAAAGGAGAAAACGGTTTACATCAGCCGTATATAATTTACAGACACCAAGCTCGAAATCTTTAGAGGAGGAGGAATGGCTATTGTTGTAATGTTACTTGAAGATGTGCCCTTGGGGGCAAAAACAGAGACAAGAGGAAAGCTGGTTTATGCTCTGAAACAACACCTTTAGTGGCCTTTGTGGTGACAGGCCAATACAAGGTGAAGAGTTTAGGGCTTTAACTGCATGGGAGAGTCAGTGGTGGAGGCAGAAAAAGACAGATCCATGTCTTCAGTGTTAAGCAGCAGCTGGATGGGTGCACAGCCACCATAATGAACCCTACTGAAGGTGAGCAGGAGCCAGGTGGCCAGCCTTTCAGGGGTGGACAAAAGGCAATCAGCCCTGTGCCCCCTTTGTTTGTGTGTGTATGTGTGTGTATGATTCACACACTCCTGTACAAGTGAAAAGGGGATCAGTCAGAGAATGGAATTGTGTATGGCATTGAGAATTGCTTTCAGGGGAGCTGGAGTGTTCTGCTGTAGATGGACTAGTATTATAGCCTCAGCAGACATCTATTGGAAAATCCCTTCAGAATTCGTTGTGGTTAGAATAAAGTCTCGGTGTCGAGCATAAGACCGTTCAATAATTCTCCTCTGTAAATTGATAGTTTTGAGTGCACTGCACCTCGTGGTGTCATAGGCTTCTGAAATTGTTTTTCGTTGAGCTATAGGTTTCCAATCCTGCAGTTAATGATACTTGTATTTTATTCTTCCAACTCGCAGCCATCTGTACTCTTGAGTTTTGAACTGGGCTCACGAGTGCACCTGTTTGAATGAATAATGGCCTACGCAATATTGTGCTGTTAAGGAGCGTCATATGGGGAAAGGAATGGTGATTGTTTCCTTCCTAGAGATGTTCTCCACAGCCACAGCATGGAGCCCACTCCATAGATAAACCACCAGATGTTTCAGCGCTGTGTATTCAGCTATGAATCTTCTTAAGTGCAGCTCAACCCCTGGATGACAGAACGAGTATATGGTCAAATCACTGTTTGTGACAGCACCCCACAATTTTTGCTCTCCTAACAACCTCCATTGATGGTTTTCCTTCACTCATCCCCACCCCTCAATCCCTCGCCTCGTCCTCACATTCTCCATTGGGTTCAGCTCCTGTGGCACGTGGCTATATTTCAAACTGCACTGCTTGCTGGTGCTAATGCATTTAGTATCAATGGCTAATTAAAACTGCAAGATCGCTTTGGTAAAACATCTGTTCCGCTCTTAATAAGCACGGCTGTCTTGAAGCGATTGCGTTAAGTGTCATTAAGTGCTGATCAAACGATGCTGCCTGGTCAATGGTGGTGAACGTTGCTGAATGCTGAGTTATGCATGCCCTGAATTCAGATACATTCCATACCCAACAATCACAGAGTATCTTCTTCCTCTTGTCTATTCTCTGCTATTTCTGCTTGTATTCTGTTCTGTGTTGTCTTTTGCACACTGTTTATTATTAAGTATATTTTAATTAGTGTGTAATCCCATGAAAATAAGAAACGTTGTGTTTTTGTTACCTTAGAATGAGCCCTTTAGATCTACATAGAGGAGCCTGCCATGGTGCACCGCCATGTTGTGTAGTAAACCAGAACAGACAAACCAAACACTGGCTCTATGGAGGGCCTTACGCGTTTTTCATGAGTTTTGCAGTCACCGTAGGTTCTCCTATGCGCTTGGAAGGGGAGGGTGAGATTAGGGGTATTCAGTTGGTTGCAATCAGCAACCTCACTGCTAGATGCCACAAAATTGTACACACTGGTCCTTTAAATATGTTTAGTTTGTAACCATTCAGTTTAATTTAGTTTATTTTTATTTATTTTCAAGCTGTCAAAGTGTTCCTTCTGGGCCTACTAGGGTCATTTACAGTTTTTCTGTTGATCAATGGGCATTTAAAAAAAAAAAAAAAAAAAAAAGGTTAAATTTTCAGAATTGAAAATGATCCACAGTCTTGGTTCTTGTGTTGTTTTTGTTCTGGACGTGAAAACGTATTAACACTTTTGACATCAAAAATGGGGATTTCATAACTGTTTGCCAAATTAAATCCTAACATTGAAGCTTCTTGCCTTGTTTTGTGTTGTGTTGACTTACCTGATATCAGTTAATGGAATAACAAATGCTTCCCTATCTGGGGCATCCATTTACATACAGACAAAAAAGAGTCAGGGAGAGGGAGAGAGTGGAAAGGGGGAAAGATAACTGAAAATTATTCATTTGAAAGTCTAAGAGCAGGAAGAAAAGAACCCCAAAAGGGAAGTGAATTTTAAGCATGGTGCAGGATACTTCAGGGAGACTGATAATGTGGTTCCTAATTAGGTCATACAAGGAACCCATGACATCTGACTGACCTTAATGGTGGATATGGTGAGATAATGCAGCTGATGGTCAAACTTCACTGGCATACATGCTGATTTTTATAATAAATCAGGGTTTTCCCTGGATTTTTTTGAGACAAAGGTGGCAAAGGCTGGAGAATGTGCATGGTGTGGCACGCACAGTTTATGTATGCACCTTTAGAGTGTTGTGTGCTTAAGTGAAAAAAATCATGATTTGACAGAAGAAAGTGTCTGTAGGATTTAAATTTTATACTAAGATGGAACAAAAACATGAAAAATAAAGATTGTGACAAATGACGGTGTTTATTTTGTAAGCCTGGAACAATATGCTTTTCTCCCGATTTGATACTATCACGATTCCAGGGTGCCAAATCAATTCAGAATTGATTCTCAATTCAAAACCGATTCTCCATTGGATGAATAGGAAAGGGGGTGTTAAATGTGTATTCCAGTATACTGTGTGCCAAACCATTCACTGGTGTCCTTAGTCCACTGAAATACAATATGAAACATAACTGGCCGATAAGATAAATGGTCCGCAGCCTTTTTATTTTAAAAAGTTAACTGCATTAATTAATGAATGAATTAATTTGAAAGCATCTTACAGTCTGCTGCCTGTATGAGAATAACAAACTGAGAGGTAGGAGAAGTGCTTCGCTGTATTAGTATTAACTTCATGTCTCCAGCAGTGGAGAGCAGCCTCTCTGCTACACTGTTAGCTCCAGGGAAAGCCATCACTGTCCAAGACGCTGAGCAGGTGCAGGGTTTTTGAGGTAAAAGACTGAGCACCGAGTTATTTTCTTCACCTCAGAGTTAGTTTAAGTTGTTTAAGTGCTGCAGTGTGTCTTTGTCAGCTGGTCTCGTTTTGCTACTGCTGGAGTTCGCTGCTCCGCTCTGCTAATGTTAATCTCTGAGTGACGGCATAGAAAGTTCACAGTATACTTCATGTTGATCTCGCAAAGGTAATTATATGGTTATTAAATCAAAACATGCTTGCAACCGCTGCCTTTTTTGAAGATGAATTACAAGATAACTCATGTGCATGTGCGCACTGTTGACTGTCTGGGTGTTGCACTGCCCACGCAGTTAGGTTCTGCCTTTTTTGTTCCATCAACATCACATGCCGGAAGTTTCAACAAAGGCAGTGGCCAGTAATACAAAGCCTTTGAGTTAGATAGGCATGGAAAACCCTTTAAATGCAATTTAGTAGATATCCAATCCTAACAAATTATCAGCATCTGTTTATCTCTCCTTGTCTATACAATGTAACAAATGACAAAAGGATATTTACAAAGTAAGCCATGTCAAGGTTTACAGACTCCATTAAGTTTATTGCCCTTGCAATGGTCTTTTTATTAAAACGTAATGGATTTGGCTGGCTAGGACAAATGTCCAAGGCTTCTGTGTTTCTTAAGATTCTTTCTTAAATCAACTTTCTGTGCTCTTTTCTCTCTACCACCACCCTGCATGAATCACTCTACTCTGAAAGACTGTATTTCTGTTTTATAGTCTTTCTGCACGTCTCTCTATGCAAGTTCTCTGTCATTTGTTCCCGTATAATGTCTAAAAGGCAGCATTCCAAGTCCTATTGTGTAAAGCATTGGTGTGCATTGCTGAACTAATGGCTTTTAAGATGTCAAAGGGAAATGTAGCACATAGAAAAAGAAAACTCCTTGCCTTGTGTGGGTTTTCAGCTAAAATTGGTTCCTGTGCACTGTGCACTCGGACAGCTACCATCCATTCTGCAAAAGTCCTTTCTCTCTCTCAAAGAATGGTTAACAGCAGCAGGCAGCAATGACAAGTCAAGTGGATGCATATTAAATCTGTTAATGTTCTCACCGCCTTGTGAACCTAAAAGCATGACACACAAAAAATGTCCCCATATCTAGTTGACTGTGTGTTTTTCAGCGCACATCTCCGCATTTTACACTTGTCTGTGGCACTGTCAGGTGTGTAAAAAAGTGAGTCGCCGCCCATGAAAATGTGGCAGCGGGATGGATCCGATCCCATTATTTTCACCCCGGCTTGTAAAAACAGTGTCCAGCCTGCTTTCAGGTGCACAAAAAAATCCCACATCCGCTACAGTACAGGAGAAGCCATCAGCTTATGCAATGCTTCTTTGCCCTGGCAATCTTTTACCTGGCAAATAAAGGGCTGTGTGAGTTTTATCAGCACTGCAATGCTCCCTCTAAAGGCTTCCTCTCAGGAAATGGAGGAGGATGTGAGGGGTTGTGCACCGCCAGTTATCAGATATACAGTAGTTGCTCTGGGATATTACTCGCTGATAGATTCTGAATAAGACATCTGCCAAAATGCTTGGAGAGTCACTTCTCGCATAGGTACTTCACAGGAGAGCAGACACTATTTGATTCCAAGATTGAAAATGCTAGAAGTTGCAATTGTTCCGGTTCTTATCGGTGCCACATAGTGCAATTGCATACAGCCATATGCGCCCCCCCCTAATTTACCAAGCCATGTGGGTTAAGAGGATGTGTAACCAACAGAAGAAGACAACTCTACTATATCCACAACACTTGCACTGACACATCTGACAGGTGCTAAAATGAGACGTAAGGGCCTGTAAAACCCAGACATGGAGAGCAAGGGAGCTGAAAAGCTGCAGATTCTGAGAGAAAACACAGAGACGCTGCTGTCTCAGGCCATAACCCCAACAGCATCACTATATACCATTTGTCTTCATGGATGTGACAGTTCTTAATTATTTCTAGGGGAAGCTGAATGATTTGTATTTCAGTCGATGAGCTATGGGCCTTTTCTTCATCTAGTGTTAATGATTTAACTAAGTGCCCCTCATGTGCTTTATCTGCATACAAATTCTGTTAACCATATTTTTAAGCCCAGCATATTCTCACTGATAGCTACAGTATATGATTCTCTGGCCTCTGTTTAATCACCATTATCATTAGAGTATAAGGTAATTGTATTACTACCGTTGATACTGCTAAAATTGGCTTTATCATGTGGTCCAATGGCTTTACTGTTTCAAGAGATGTCCTTCAGTCGGCAATATGCTAATGGAATTCTTTTTGAAAATCAACCTGCAGGCTTTGAAGCTCTGCTTCTTGCTCCATTTTGTGTTCTTTGTTTTGTTTGTTTGCCTTGTACATTGGTGAAATCTTTCCCGAAGCCCTTTTTTTTCCCACTCTCTTCCCCTCCTATTTCCCAAGACATTGCAGCTGTAAATAGATTTACCTTTCCCCATAGCAAAGTCCTTTCTGCATATGTTTTCCCTCCCCGATCAAGCCTTTCATCCCTGACTCTATCTAACTCTTTCTTCTTAACTTGAGACTAAACTGAGGGGACAGATCGATTTAAGGTGTCACGTTAATAACAGTTCCCTTCTAGCATTGCAGTGTTGCCATTCAGTCTGGGTCCATTTATATTTCTGCATCATTAAGTGGTGAAACCTCCTATATTGTTTTATATGTTTAATCAATGGTGCATACCCCTCTATTTCATTGGAAAGCAACAGGAGCAAATCAAAAGTATGTTCAGATATCAAAAATAGTGTATGCATCAAATGAAAATCTATGAAAATAGCCTGTTCAAACAAGCATTAGCACACCCTGCCATAATTAGCATCGTACTAAGCTGACAGTATTACCTATCTATTCATAACATTTAAATCTTCCTGCTATATGACAGCAAACAATGTAGGAGTGGCTTCCAAAATCCCCAGTAATCCATCTTCTCAGTGATTACAGCAAGAACCGGCTCTTAACTGCTTGTGACAGCCAACATGAAATACTGAGACAGATGTCATAAGTTATTGTCGTTGGCAGTCAAGAGGCATTATGCAACTTTAATGATGACTTTCATCAAGCTTCACAAAGCCCCGTCGACTCCAAACGAGGATGCTGTGTTGCATTTGTGCGATGTCTCTCCAGCCAAAATGCACCATCCAAGACCGTGAGCTGCAACTAGAAGAGCATCGCTCCCAAAAGACTTACTGGAGCATGGCCTAGAGCCACCTTGAACTATACCACTGCTCCTCAAATAACTCAAATGGAGGTCATTGCGCAGAGTGAAGTTACTGTAAGCACAATGGATGTACTCAGTCTGCAGCAATGGCCCGAGGAGTCCGGGAGCATAAATGAGGCCTGGGATATTATATTTCAATCTCTCCCTCTTCCTCCTCTCTTTGTCATTTGTGCACACATGCACAACATGCACTCTCTCTCCACGTCTCTTTCTCTTTTTCTGGTTTGGCTCTCAGAACAATTTACAGTGATGGTGGCAGAAGTCCACAGATTGCAACTCCTACTCTCATCCCTTAGCTCGTTAACGTTTGAACAGCGCGGTTCCTGTTGCAGCTTCACTCTCCCCCACCAACATGTGCCTGACTCTTGCTCAGCGTCAATTTTCAACTCCATTTCCCTCACCTAAATCCTTCTCTGTAGGTCCAGCATGTCCCACTGTCTCACATCGCCCTCAGTTACCCCAGCTCGTTACATGCACCATCACAAAAAACCCACTCATCTACAAATGTTTCCTATTTTTTTACGCATGGTTACTGGTCGACCACAGAGACATAATCCTCTGCCTAACTCATCAGGCTTCTAAAAATGGTTGTCACTCCTGCAAAACCACACAGAGGAAGGGGCAAAATCAATGGCGGCGACGGGGTTCAGCATGGGTAGCATGAGATGATGAGGAGGGGAAGCAAATTCTCTTTGAGGATGATCTGAACTTGGCGAAAAAATATCTTTTGCCAAAGACCACCAAAGTGTAATGTGCAGCTCTAATGAATGGGAATAGTAAATGAGGGACTGGCATACACAAACACAGGCTGTCTGAATAATTCCATTAGAAAACAGTCAATGTTCATTTGGGCCGTAATTAGGCCCCCTCTCCCAGAGACATGCTGGCCTGATTGATAGTCAAATTGCAGGAGATTGTGTTTACTTTTTCATCCTATCTAGTTAAGAATTCTTCCTACATCTCATGTCTCATGTTCTCTCTTTCATCCCTCCCCCCGACCCCCCATCCATCTCATGAATAAACCAACAGAATGGCCGGAGGTTGATTCTTGGAAACAGGAAACACAATTATTGTAAACTCCAGGTACATCTCTCTGAAGGGAGGATGGGGGCAATAGCAGATGCATTTCATCACTATGTGGGTGTGTATAGGCATGTAAAAAAAAATTGATACTCCTCTGGCTCATTTGCTCCTTTCAAAAACATTTGAATATTCCACAGTATTTTTTTTTTTTTTTCTGGTGTGAAGCATTTTCAACAAAATCCCTGAAGTGGTTGAGTTACCTCTTTCAATCGTGCTTTAGTGACAAATGTTTGCCTTTTTCATAGCTCATAGTGAGAAGTTTTGTCTGTAAGAGAAGACACGTAGCCCCACTGGCGGTGAACTGCAGCGCAGAGAGTCGGTAACACACAGAGCTGCTTTTCTTGACTCCTGCGCGCTTTCTGTGGTATTAGCTCAGACCGGGACTTCTGCCTGTTGCTTTACCTGCTTCCAGACGGAGATTCGATGTTGTTATTTTCCTTATTTGTTGTCAGTTTACTTCGGAGGTTTGTTTGTCAGAGTGTGTTTTGCTCGTTTGGGGAACTTGGTGTCATCTGGAGGGATTTTCTTGCAGTGACAGTGAGGGTTTAACTGGCGGAATAATCAATATAATCAATAAAAAACCCGTCCTGTTTGAAGAGTGTATGTGGCTGAAACAGAAGTATCCCCAACCAGACCCCACCGTGCCCCACATATTATTATTTATTTTTCAAAATTGAGCACACACTTCTTAACCTTTTTCTGTCTAAACTAAATATAAATGAAATTTATAATGAAATGATATGAAACATTCTATTATTGATGGCTATTATCAAAGTCAAACTCTATGTAGAAAGATAGGGCTGGCAGTAGCAGCGCTGCAGTGTCTGTGTGGACACCACACACAACAGTTCAGCGACAGACACGTGCTGCTCAGGTAGAGGTAGGCAGTGTGTCCCAGGCGTTACACTGTTTTTTGCAGAGGAGGAGTGTGCCCTCCAGTGTACTGTTTTGTGCAGTTAACATACAACACATTGCTTGAGAGCAGGATTTTTTTTTTCCCTTCTTTTTTGGCACCAAGTGGGTGGTATTGCATTTACTGCCATGTTGGATGGCATGTGGTGTTCTTACAGCGCACCAAATAATGATTCCACTTTTTTGAGTACCCTTTGCAACCTTGAAATCATGTTAGATCCTGATTGTATCCGCTCCTAAGGTGAGTCAGTTAATCAAAATCAAGTGATTGTAATAAGGTGGTGTTTGGATGTGTTTTCGAAAATTCGTCTCACTTTTGAATGCTACAACTTTTTTTTGCTGTCGCTTCTCATTTCCTGGTCCCCTACTGTTAAAAATAAATAATATGACGTCCTATGCTTTTCTTTGACTATTCTACTACTAAAAGGGCATGTGTGTTTCGTAAGTGCTCGCGACAGCAGTTTTGTTTTCTTTATTGTGGTGAAGGCAGGGCTGATGAAAAAGCCTGCTTGCATGATCCAGGGGCAGCACACTCACCCTGGCAGCCGTGTGCGCAATCCGAGTGTTCTGGCAGCGCCTGCAGTAATGACTTAATATCAGTCCTCCCACGGCGGAGCAGATGAGAGCACAGGTGTGCAGATTGTCCCCTGTCACATGGCACTGCAGGGCCCACACACGCCATTCTCCATTAGTTAACCCACCGTCAGGACAATAATATACACACTGATATTAACATATATATATATATATAAATACAACCATATGTATGTGCTCATGTGTCCTTCCTGTCTTACAGTAGCTCTTCCTGGCTGTTTGTCATATGAAGCATGTGCAGCACGTTGCCTATAAGGCGTGAAACATGTCTCAGAAATCTTACCATCATGAGAAGGCATACAGTTCTGTAGCTTTCCTTATCTTTCTCTCTGTCTCTCTCGCTTATTTTCACTTTCTCCCTCCTTCTGTCTCTTTCTCTCTCTCCACTCTGTCTCTCTCACACACCCACGCTCTTACATGTGCCTACATAACCACATTGTCTTGCACAAACACAGTAGAGGAGAGGAGAGGGGAATGGTGATGACTAGTGATGGGATGTGCTTTGGCTTGAATCTCATCCGATGCCGCCCCAGCTGCCCCAAACAAGGCAGACAGACCCAGCTGCTATCATGGCCGTGCCATGCATGGCTCTGTCAACAGGTCAGGGTGCTTCACTACCTCCTCTTTGTTTTTTTATGCACTGTAGCAGCTTTTGTGCTTTAAGATCAAGCTATATCTTTATCTCATTTGAGTTCTGCTGTGTTCTGATCTATGCACTCCCTGCCCAAAAAATTGTAAATTTTTTTGCCTCCAAATGGAAACAAGAAATAACTGTAAAAAAAGTAAAAATAATATATATATATATATATATATTGCACCCACAAATCACAGTATGCTGCCATATATCAAAGATAAAAATAGGCTACAACATTGGCCCAAAATAGTTAGAATCAGGATTTAAAAGATAAATCCAGTCTAGTACGACTTTGTAGTGTTTTAGTAGTTTTGGCAGTTGTTCCTTTCACGCTGTGATTGACATCATGTTCCCAGATCCCAGCAATTACTTGTACAGTGTTATCATAACTGATAAATTGGATAGCCAAATCTATGATAATAAGTTTATCCTTTAACACATTATATTTGACACTGCTGCGGCAGGTGAAAGATGAAGTTTCAGTACCAAGGTACAGTTATTCACTGCAGTCTCAACAATATATTTTTGCAAATTTTCATGACCTGTCATACAAGTTAAAATCGAACATAACCTCAGCAAGCTGATCTTACTTGCTGCCACAGAGTATAAACCAATTACACCCTGTGCCATATGACTCAAAAATTACAAAAGAACAAAACAATAACACATCATAATATGGATGTGTCATTTTTTCTTCTTTTATTACACAGCTTTGAGTATCATCTTCCTAGGCTGGGAAATAAATTATTGTAATACTGTATCTATCTATCTATCTATCTATCTATCTATCTATCTATCTATCTATCTATCTATCTATCTATCTATATATATATAAATTATTGTAATACTATATATATATATTTCTCTTTCTCTCTCTCTGTTTGCACTACAGCTCCTGGAAGCAGCTACAGTATGTTGGTTTTAGCTGACAGTTTGAAGCAAACACATCAAGGCAGTTTGACTCGCTGCTGGACACCAAAACAGTTGCTGTGTTTGAAGACAGAAACTGACTCTTACAGTGTGCTTCTGGCCTCACAGCCTCAAACATATTTCTATAGATGAGCAAGAGTAGAGGAACACTTTTTTAGGATATGACTAAAAGACATTGTCATGGGTAAAACTGGTGGGGACAGTTTTGCAGAGCATGATAATCACTTACAGATTATGAGTGGGTGATTTAATTGTATCTCACAATAAAATAAAGAATGAAAAGTTATATAAAGTAGCTTAAGATAATATTTTGATTCCACAGTTGTCTGCATGACACCAGCATACTTTATGAGTAGGAGAAGGTCAGCTAATCACGTATTTTCCAGGAATATAAATGCTTCATTTCTGTTTTTAATTTTTATTTTAACATCTTGGTTAAATAATAATGCAGGGCTAATGATATTTTAGAATGTGTTTGAAGTAATTTTACTGTCAACATGATTTTCTAAGTAGCATATTTAGCCCAACACAAGAAGTGAATCAGCGAAGGAGTTGAATGTGAATATTTTCAAAGCAGTGGATTTACAGCTCTGAGAAACATTTCTTTCAAAGGTTGACATGTGTCACTGGTACAGACCAAAATTACCTCTGGCTACTGTTATGGTTGCACAAAGCCTATTAAAACCAATAAAATAAAATTAAAAAGTGCCAGTCTGATTCAGGTTGAAAATTGGTAATTAGTTAAACAGTTTCACGGTACAGCCATTATATCTATTTTCATGAAAGTATGCATGTATTCTGCTTCTCTGTAATGAACAAAAACAGTAGGGGGTTAATACAACACACTGATGTCTTTGAACTATACAGTCATCCACACAATATGTAATACTGTATTTCTTTCTCCTTTTCATGAATCTTCCTTCAGAATTTTCTTCCATCACTCAAAAGATGCAGTAAAGGTCAACACGCTATTTTCCTGCAACATAGGTTTAAAGCCATTCATGAACAAGTCTGTTATTCTAGCAGATTCAGGCTTGTTTGAGTGAACAATAGGAGGTGACTCATTTATGGTCTCTTTTTTGTGTGTGTTATTGTTATTTGTTGCCTTGAATGTGTGTGTGTGTGTGTGTGCAGTTGAAAGTGAGGGTCACAGTCTCACTTGATTGCTTTATTGAGCGCTGAATTGAACTCTCAAGGTTGTTTAATTTCAGTACATTAGAATGTCATACCAACTGTGTAATGTCATGTGTGTGTCCAGTATCAGCAATCATAATTATTTTATTATTTAAATAAATACATAATGAAGTATGATTAATTAGTTTCATGTTAGAATATGTTTCCAAGTCAAGGAACGGACTGAAAAAAAGTCCAAATTTCCATCACGAGTATTGTTATTCAAACATTAGCTGTTAATTTGACATCTAACATGTTCAGTACAGTTCTTCACAAATGCATGATTCATATCATTGCTAACAGAGTTGAGTGGATTGTGGGTGTAGAATTAGAGTTAAGCTTGAAATATGAAAGATTGTGCATGAGGTTTGTTATTATTCATAAATGGTACTAAAAGAGCAATAAAACTGAGGCACTTTTTGGCTGAAAATTATAAAAAGCTATATATATCTACCTGGGTTACCTTATATTCAACGTATTAGAAAAATAACATTCAAAAGCGAGGTGCAGTTGAACAAAAACAAGCTTATGACTATATTGAGGTTGCATTTGAAAAAAATGTTGGTATATGCATATATCTCCTAAAGGTATGGAATTCTTACAATAGAGAAAGAATAATAAAGAGCAGAGTGCATGTGCAATCATAAAATATACATCAAGTGAGATCCTACAGAAATGACAGCAGTCTAGTCCCTGACAGAGCTGTATAGATACAGGTTACATGCTAATATATATTTATATTCTTTTCAACGTATACAGAGAACTAGCAGGAGACCTAGAACAGGCTTGACACATACACAGGTTCAGTTTATTTCACATAGAGTTAGGTACATTCACTTCTAAATAGTTCATAGTACTAAAACATGAATAAAATAACAATGAAATGAGATGAAATAATGAAAAAAAATATTATAACTTTTATAATGTTTCCGTGGAGGAATCCCATTTCATCCAGTATTTATTACCATTTGCATTCTGAGAGGGTATAAGTCATCTTTTCCATTGAGCAGAGATAATGTCTATGAAAAAGCTAATTGTTGGACGGTTTCTCTGGAGCCACTATTTAGTGATAGTTTTTAGCTTGCAGCTATAAAGATCTTTAAAGGTATTCTCAGATTTTACATAAAAATCCAAAACACAGAGAAGGGAAAGTGATGTTAAACTAGTTCAAACTCAACATCTTTGCAATTAAACGTCCTTCCAGACAGGCTGGATATATGGACAAGGCCAGTGGATATATGGTCATGGTCCAGTGCTGATCCACACTCCCTTCAGCAAGGGTACTGGGACCCAGTTAATTTAGAGATTTCAAAAAAAAAAGTCAATTTGTCACTTTCTTAGAGGAGAATCTCCTCAGGTCAGGGAGTTGGTGAAGGAACACTGGGTTTCCCAGCTTCCCCTCTGGAAATGTTTTAAATGAGAATATCTTCATCAGAAAATCAACAGCATTGGTTGAAATTAGTTTTCAAATGCATCAGCAGTTTAGCCCCAGAGCCTCTTCCCTGATATATCAAAAGACAAGACAGTAACAGAGTAACTAGGAGCATGGTGAATGGCAGTTGTAAAATATCACTTTGTAGATCTAAATTTAGACAATCAGCCTTCTCCGTAAAGAGCTGTCAATTTTGGAACTCATTACTGACTGAAATCAAATTAATTCCAGGTATAAAATATTTTAAAACAAAGGTTGAGTGCTGGCTAAAAGCAACCCAGAGCTGTACCCATTTTCAGCTAATTGTATTGTATTGGGTTTTTTTTTTTTTAGTATGTGTATTTTATTGTACTTCCATAGTGCACCACAGCACACTACACTGTAGTGTACTATGGTTTTATGATAATGAAAGCTGTATATTTTAATTACAATGTACATGTAAAGCCCAACTAGGGACAAGAGTTGAAAATTAGCAATAGCTATAAACTCTCTATGCAGCACATCAGTTTCATGCTCTGTAATGGAACTATCTTAAATTGCATCGTCCTTATCAAATACATGAATTCAAACTCAATTCAAAATTCAAATGCTCAAAACATGATTTATAACCAGAAACCTCTTGTGATTGTGCAGATAAACATTTCCCTTTCTCTCACAAAGGACTTAGTATTACATTGTAAGTTGTGTAACCTACTTCATTTAGCAGTGACCATGTCTTGTTTCAACAGTTTATTTTAACCATGAAATGATTTTTATCTTGAACAAGTTAAACTTTAGTTTCCTAAACTCATCAATACCTTTACTATAGAGGTGGCAGGAAGACACCGACAAACAATCTACAATATGTTATGTTGAAAAATTGCTTTGGATGGACTGCATTTATATAACGCCTTTTTAGTCTTCTGACCACTCAAAGCGCTTTCCAACACATCAACATTCACCCATTCACACACACATTCTTACACTGATGGTAGAGGCGGCCATGCAAGGTGCCAACTTGCTCATCAGCATCTAATCTAATGCACATTCACACACACACTCAGACACTGCTGGCGCAGCCATCGGGAGCAATCTGGGGTTCAGTATCTTGCCCAAGGACACTTCGACATGCGGACCGGAGGAGCCGGGGATCGAACCCCTGATCTTCCTATTTGTGGATGACCCGCTCAACCTCCTGAGCCATAGCTGCCCCTCTTTGTCTCTAATTTTCTAATTTGTTTAATTTTACATCATACAGTATGGTGTACATTTCCCTACTCACAAGTACATACAAACCTTTTTTTTTTTTTTTTTTTTTTTGAAGGAAAATGATTGAGACAGTCTGTTTTCTTTGGGTGTAATAAGATTGACTCAGATGACACACCCGCTTCATCAGACTAATTGCCCTTTCTCACAACTACACCACAGAGGGATTTGTCGGAACCCACGGGACATCAAAGACAAGCATTGTCTGCTCATTTCTATATACCCTGTCTCTTTAACATCCCCTCTTATAAAAACACTGGTCTGGCCTAATTGACTTGGCCCCATCCAGAGTAGCTCTTCCATATTACTGAAACCTAAACTGCTTGTGAGTGTCATGAGGCAAGCCAACAAGGCCTGGGGAGAAAATATTCTGCGACAGCTCCTCTCCCCTGAGCCCTTATTGTTCTTTCAACAGCACCATTGGCTGAGAATGGAACATTTGGATGATTAAAGGGATTTGGTGGTGCGCTGTGTCATGTTCCTGTAATCTCTCAGATGATGGATTAGGGGTCTGCCCTGTCATACTCCGCTAATCTGGCCCCGATGACGTCTCCGCACGAGTCCCAGTTGCCTTGACACCCACTCCGCCTTCCCCGAGGCCTCTGCTACCCAGAAGGAGCAGCAGTCACAATTTGACCCAGTCAGATATTCCTGAATACAATAGGATCATATGAGCAGCTTATAGTCCATGAATGCTGGCACTTATCTCTCTGCATTCCTAAACTATAGCCATAATATAGCGATAGTTAAATATTCTCGGGTTTTCCTCTTGTATTTGATCTATATATCACTTTTCTCAGAGATTAGAATAAAAAGGGGGGTCGGGATAGCTAGAGCGAGAGAATTACTATTCGGAGTATTTTTAAACCCAAGGGACCGTCACACTTTCCATCTGTCATAATGCACATTCTTACCTGACACCAATGATTTGGCCGGGTTGTCTCACAGGATTTTGAATATGATAAAGTGGAATGATATTGAAATTAATAAGGTGAAATAGACAGATGTGAGCCTTGGCCTTTGCCTTTTAAGTGGTTGTCATCACTTTTTGACAGGCTTCATAATGAGAAAGAAAGAGAATGAGGGAGAGATAGAGAGATATAGAAAAGGGACAGAGGGGACGAGGCAATAGAATAGCTTTCCACTACTGCCGCCCCTAACAATAGCCCTGTCATCTCCCTCCAAAGAGCAGAGGCCCAGGTTCCTGGTGGCATCTCCAGAGAGAATGTCAGGGGAGAAATAAATCTCCCAGCCAATTTATGTGAGGAAGGTGAACTTTTTACTAGCTTTCCATGGTAAAGGCAAGAAGGGAAAATCACTGACAGCTCAGAGTGGAGATTTTCTTTCTTCTCTCCTAGTTGACATGGCATTTTTATTCATTGGACCTCCAGAATGCACTCTTGTGCAACGTGGGGGTGAAAGGGAGTCAAAAACAGTCCATGTGAAACTCCCCCGACAGCAGAATGGTAAAAAAGTGAGAAATGTTTGCTTTTTACAAGAGAGCTCAAAGCCCCGTCGATCAGTTGGCTCCTTTTTTGAGGCAAGATCCCATTAGAAGCAAGCTGTAAATACTCATGCAAGAGGCTGAAAGAGCATATTGCATTACCTATTTGCTGAGCAAACATGTGACCCTCCACACACCTATTTTTTCAATTACACGCATCTGCAGTACATATATTGTGGCATTTACCCCGAGCAAGCAAAGTAACAAGAAACTCTTTTGGCAAACTGCAGCACATAAAATTAGCTGTAATTGTCTATTTTTGTTGCTCTTAGTTTTTTCCTAGAATATGGAGCCATCATCTTACCCGATGTGATCCTGAAAAACCGGAAAATGTTAACATGAATGCCAGTAAAACACATATCTGGTTGATGTAGACTACCAGTCAAAAGCTCGGACACACTTTCCGATTCACTTGAATGAGGAAGTGTGTCCAAACCTTTGACTGATACTGTAGCTCCTAACTCCTTTATACATGTCTGCACTCCAAAAACACAGTTACACAAGAGAAAAGTGCTTGGGATTCAGTGCACATGTAACATATTGATGTATCATTTCATGCCAAACAAAGCAGTTAATACCCTTGAAAAGAAGTGAAGAGAGGACCAAGAATCCTGCACATGTAATTCACAGGATAAAAGAGGACAAGAACAGCTTAGAGATTTGTAGTGAGCTGAACTGTTGCTCATGAAATGTTCATAAGTTTGCTAGTTTGCACATAAGAAACGATATGTTTAAAAAATCATGAGATGTTTGAAAGCATGTCTGCAATAATAAACAGGTGCATATTTTTGTAATCATGAATTAACATAACATTGACAGAAACATCATGCAGAGGAGAGAAAAAAATCTATTATTAATCTTCTAGAGCAAACTGACACTGGATAAAGAGTCAATGACATGCTAGTAGCTCTGTGAGGCTGTACTAAGACCCTGCTGATGCAGTGAGAGAGAGATTTGATTTTAAGCTGTTCAATATGAACACTCAGGTGGATGCTCTGCCAAAAGTGCATCAATGCTAATAGTGGGACTGTTCTGGTCTGTTGATTGTACTACATAGTGATAGCAGTTAATTAAAAAAAAGAAGACAACAGATCTCACCAGACTGTGGCTAAACTTTCTTCAATTTCTTGATTGTTTCGAATTCCAGATTTGGGCCTTTACAGCATTTTTAAATATGTATATCACAAAATAAAATAACATCAGACAACTATATTGAGGCAATTAATTAATCTAAGCAGCCTAATTACCAGCAGGCTCATCGATGAAAGTGAAACATGATGTAAAAGATGGACTTTGGAGATTCTCTGGCATTTTGTTCAGAAGTATGAAAAAACGAAGCTGGTGAAAGTTTAAAGAATTCCCAAAGTTACTTTTAATTTTTCTCTAATATCCTGCACACTTTTTTATGAATGGGACATGTGTGTTTGTGCGCTGATATTTTAGTGTGTTCTTTTGTGTTTCCTGTGGTATAAGCCAGGCTGACAGCCTTGTATTGTACCAGAGGGGTTCACACTAAAGAGGTCAGCGACTACTTTCACTTGTTCAGTGATGACGAGATTTTGCACTTAAGAGTATACCTCTCAAGTCTCAGTGGGTGGTGCACTGAAAATATTTCGACGAGTCACTACATGACTATGTAGATGTAGCGAGAAATTTTAATGAGAAAAAATTCTCTCAAAAACTCATCTCCCTAGGTGGTAACTAGGTGGTGAGTCAGTGCCAATCAGAGCTACAAAAAGAATGAATGAACTGTTGTGCCTAATTTCTTTACAAGATAACCAACCAAGTCTTACAACAAAATATTTAATAGCTACACTGGGCCACTGCACAAAATGTATCAGTTTCACAATAACGGCTCTAAAATTGTGAGATGCCTACTTTTTTTTGGCCTATTCTTTTCTGTCGGCCTATGTCCACATTACATGACTATCAGGTTTCTTCGAAAGTCTGCGAAAACAAACAGACATTCCTTTTATTGTCAATGGAAAATGCAATATATTAATTTGGCAATTTGAAATCGAATGAAGCCCAACAACGACAGAACAGTAGTCAAACAATTCTGCCTGCAACACAATTCACTTCCTTAGCCTTCCACCACCAAAATCTGACAAAAAAACCTCAGAATCAAAGGAGAAATAATTCAAACGGATGGTCTTAACATTAACCTATCATATTGATGAGTTTTCAAACCGGGCAGCAGGTCCTCCGGTCAGCCAATCACAAAGCCTCAGATTCTGGATTTCAAATTCCATTCATCCCTTGGGTGCTCCAAAATCGACATTTTTTACTGAAAGAACATCAGCAAACAGTTACATAAAATAACAAATAACACAACAACTCAGATAACTACACAACGCAAAGACAATGATTCAAACAACATGCAACTATGTGGTTTCAGCAATAGCAGCAACTATAGCAAACTCCATAGCAATGATAGAAAGCCTGCAAAAATCAGTAATGCAGTAATAACCAACAAAGTAATCATGTACGTTCACTGAACAAAGATTATGAAAATAAAATGCACATTTCTCGCTCGAAATGTCATCAAAACACATTTTAATGCCACAACTATCTTAAAATATTGCATTTTACGCTGAGAATAAAAGAATAATAGAATATCAGCCTTTTTTTGTTTTTTCTTTTGTTTTTTAGCAGGCAGAAACTTGACGTGGACACAGGCCAACAAATAATAGGCCGAAAAAAAAATGTAAGCATCTCACAATTTTAGAGCTGTTATTGTGAAACTAATACTTTTCACTTTTTAGACATTTTGATATGAGACTGGGTTGGGAAAACACTGAAAACATGTCTTTTTTTTCCCCCTCATGATTTAAATTCAACTGAGTGTGAGTCTTCTTGGCCTTATTGCACAAGAAAGTGAAGAAAACTCCAGAAAAGTCATTCATCTTTTTGACACTTTCAGAGTTCACGTGAAAAGCTGGTGCGGAGGAGGTCTTATTCACATCCATCCTCTTCCGTCTGTCCTGCTTGGTGGAGTCTCCTCGCCCCTGGGGGAGTCGGCCCGCTAGCATGGCACACACTTGGTGCAGGGATCTGCAGTGCCGGCTAGTTGCCGGGCAGAGTTCAAATCTATTTCTGTCTGTTGCGGCGCATTTTGGGGTGGCTCCTCCTAGGCAGGGTGTCAGCAAGAGCTATAAAGGTGTACAGGAATGTAACAGAAGCTGCCAAGGCACCACCAGAAAAGTCCATTCTCTTTCTGTTTTAATGAGACCAGCCCATAAACAGACACATCACCTGCACTGTCTCGGCACGAGGAAGTGCATTACTATGTGCATAAAACATAAGGCAGCAGCGGGACGTACAAATGGTATGCTGTCCCTCCATCCAAGCTGGTGTTAGTATGTGCATATCATTCCTCCCTCAGCCAATATATTCAATGTATCATATTCAAATGTATGTGAGCCCACTTTTTATAACTCCTTTTCACCTTCTGAGACTGCCCTGTGAAATTGGTTATGAGCTTTTGCTATCTGTTGTACATTATGGCAGCATATGTACGGTAAGCCAGAGGTTGTTTGGATGCCTTAATATGTTTTATAGTGCTTGCCCAGACGACAGGCTTATTCTCTCTCACTTTGTACTTTTCTCTTTCATATTTCCACAATGCTGCAACCATGGAATGCACTGTCATTACCCTTTGAACACTGAAGGTACATTATCGACTGAGAACATCAGATGTGGTAAATTTGCTGCGCACTCCATGTCCACTTCTGCTTTCTCCAACAAGTCCTCACACCCAAATGACAAAATAGGTTGTTTGTTGGCGTCTTACAAAACAACCCTTGTGACCGTTAGCAAAAGCAAAAATATGAACATTTTCTGATGTGCATTGTCCATGGTTAAGTTTTGGTCATTAAAACTACTTGGTTAAGGTTAGGGGAAGATCATGGTCAAAAGATATAAAAAGCCAACACACAATGTGCCAAGCCAGACAAATTGTGTGGACAATCATTCTTGCACTTTGCGTTCCAATTCATCCCAACAGTGTTAAATGTGATTGAGGTCAGGGCTCTAAGCCAGTAAAGTTCTTCCACACCAAACTCACTTTATGCACAGGGGCATTGTCATGCTGGAACAGGAAACAGCCTTCTACAAACTGTTCCCACAAATGTGGAAGCATCCTATTGTCTAAAATGCCATAGTATGCTGTAGCATTAAGATTTTCCTTAATTGGAACTTAGGGGCCTAGCTCAAACCAAAAAAAAAAAAAGAAAGAAAAAACCCTTAAAGAAACCATATAGTGTACGTGGTTTCTCATTTGGGAGAACAAAACCCACATTATCGGGTCCTATGCCCGGGCTTATTCTCTCACTTTCCCCTGTTCTCTTCTGTATTTGCACAATGCTGAAATCATGGAATTCACAGTCGATATCCATTGAACACTGGAGGAACATTATAGACTAAGCACATTAGACAAAGCAAATTTGCTGTGCGCCACATGTCCAGTTCTGCTTTCTTCAGCTCACTATTTCAATAATGGTTTAATTTGGAATTACACTTGACTCCATGTCACATCCCACATTACAGTGCAATTTGTTCTGATTCAAAGTGTATTGTTTGTTTGGCTGTGACATGCAGACCATATTGAGACGTTGTATTTTTTTATCCAGGGTGTGTGTGATGCGTGCCTCCATTAACAGTTTGTGCATCTGTGGGTGTACATATGTCTGTGTGATTTTTCTTTTTGTAGCCTCCATGTGTGTGTGTCTCTCTGTGTGTGTGTGTAAATGTGTAAGTGTGCTTGTCCACTATGAGGCCAAGCTCTCCTCTGGACACGCCAGGGGGCAGTTCGGGTGATAGGATACACTACCACTGTCGGCCATCCTTCTGAGATAATGTCATAATGGGGGGGACAGCTGGCAGCTTCGTTTCCTGTCGGCGCAAATTTTCTACTACATCAATAATGAGTGCCACAGCCCAGCCATGAGCGCTATGGCTCAGTAGGCGCATGACTGTATTCTCATGTGTCCTCTCGTTCTCTCTCCTTTCTCCTTCTCTCCGTGTTTCCCCCTGCTTTCCCTCTTTTTACCTCTCCCAATTTATCTTTATTCTCTCCTTCACTCTTTTTTCTCCTCACCATCTCCATACTCATTTATATGTATTACTCCGCATATCAATCTCTTCCTCCTTCACAAATCTGTTTGTCCTCATTTTTATTCATATTTCCAGATGCCTTTACATGCTAAATGAAGCGTAAAAGCAAGTGAGGTTTACTGTATCTTAAAACCTGGGTACCGTTCTGTTGACATTAGAATGGATTTTAAGGACTCCTTGTGTATATTTTTAGTAAATATTTTGATATTATTAGAGCATATACTGTACATGATGCTCCCATTTCCCTGTAGATAATTTGACCTATGTTTACATGCAGCTAGATAGAGCTTTTTTTTTAGCCATCACTTAAGTAGATAATACAAGTTAAATTAAAAAAAATGACTAAGAATAGAATAGAATAGAGCCATTAAAAATGATCCACTTTTGTTTGAATTTAAATTTTGTTGGTTTTGGCATGCTTGTCTAATCTGCAATTTTCTTGCTTTTCTAATATAAATTTGCTCAATTTTCTACAGTCTTGTTATATATGAGCTGCATAATAAAATACCAATAACCTTCTAAGGTATAACAATGGAATTTGGCTCTCAGTGTTTGCTTTGTATAAATACAGGCTATGGAAATGACAGGGAAGTAAAATCTGGAGGGCGGACGAATGTGACTGTTGACATGTTGGCACATCAGGCACCAAGGGGTGGCATGACAGTGTGACACTTAAATGTAGTTCAGGATTTCATGAAGACACATCTAAGCTCAGTGATATGTCATGGTAGCTGTCTTTCAAATAGTGGGAACAAAATGCAGCAGGAAATCAGAGTGCATTGACTGTTTTTAATAAGGAACTCCCTGCATCACATTGGAAATAGTTATCCTGAAATGTTAAGTGACACATTCTTTATTGTGTAGTCTAGTTTTTACATATTTTATTGAGCATGGAAGCCATTTACATTAGCAAGTATTTAGTTATTTATCAGTTTACCAAACAAAAAAATAACACAAGGTTAACATCAATTATATATGATTGTTGCTGTTACAATTTCATCTTCAATCTTCCTTGGAAGAAATTATCTCTGTGTAACCTTCCAGTTTAAACTTCCAATGATTAAAAATGAACTCTGACACACAGGGACGTGAACATGATAACAGTCAGATCCTCCATTAGGCACCAATCAACAGATGGATGCCCTCCCCTCCACTTCAGGAATGAATTTAATGCAGGTTATTGGCTTGAAATGCTGCACTCCAATTTAATGTTAGAACCATGCAGACCCCTGTCATTAGTAGACCCTGAGCACAATTTTTAAATATACTATCAATACTGTATGTGCTACTTGGTATATTCACCTTTCATTCAGGCAGTGCTGATGCATTTCAGAATCAAGACACGTCATTATGTCTTACTGTGCAATGTCATTTATCTGAGCTTTAGATATTGCTACTGTTTACACAACTAAAATAACACATCAGTAGGTAATTATATTAAGTGATGGTATTATATTGTTATTGTCAGAAATTAGTTCTATGGTAGAATGCTTCTTCCTTCTTCCTACACTAATTGAATCAGTATGCTCATTGCTTTTAGCCATGGCTCTAGAGATGTTGCTCCACCATTTTGGTCTAGACTGAAATATCTCTACATCTAAAGGATGGATTGCCATGAGATTTTGCACACCTACAGCACCACCAGCAGGCTGACATTTTTGGTTTTTTACTGGCATTTCTTTACAACAAAAAGGATAGATTGCTGTGAAATTTGGTGCCTAATTACTTTGTTGATCCTGACCTTTCCTAGAGCACCAACGGGCATCCTGATAAACAGATAAACATCTCAACATCTACTAGATGGATTGTCTTAAAATTGTATACATGCTTTCATGGTTCCCAAGCAATGAATCTTTATGACTTTGGTGATCCCCTCACTTTTCCTCTAGTGCCATCAACAAGTTGACATTTGTGGTTTTGAATAAATTGTCTCAGCAACTGTTGGATGGATTACCATGAAATTAGGCTTTCATCAACTCTGTTTTAGTCTTTTATTTAGATACTTGGTTTTAGTTTTTGTGGTATTTGTGATTGTGATTCTGTAAAGCACTTTGTAACTTAGTTCTAAAAAGCACTTTATTTAACTAAAAAGCACTTTATTTAATTATAGTTCATTATAATTACAGTTAGTCTTGCTTAGCTAGGCCATTATCACCACTTTGGTTTAGTTTTACCAGCACTTAATAATAACCAGGCAGAACCTGTTGTTTTAACTATGAATACAACAGTGACAGAATGAAATGTAGAAAACTATCAAGCAGGCCTGCAAACTTTGTTGCTGTTTCAGATTGAAGGGGGACTTTGGATTTTTTAACATACAGAGCAGAAGGAGGCAAAGCAAGCCAAAACCTGCTGGAACCAATGGTGGATTTATCAAGAGTCAAACATCTGTTGAGTTAGACTATAGATGCCAATATATTTGACTGGTGTTGTTCTTTCTTTAAGTATTTGATACTGGGCAGTCATGTGGTCCACTGCTGATATCATGGAGAATCTTTCCTGACAAGAAAAACCTGTAGTAACATTAGAAGGAGTTACTCAATTCAATTTTTTGAAATTCTTTGACAAGGAATTATTCTTTCTTTTTTTTGGTGGAAACTCAGAATGCTTGATATTTTATCACATGGCAAGGTTGAATTTTCTGTGTAATGCATTTATCATTTTCCTTTGGAGCTTCACAAGATTATAAAAAAAAGCCTAAAACCAATAGATAGCTGTATACTTTTTACTTTTTGCATTTTAATGACAGCTACTGCTTATTGCTGTAGTTTATGATTATCCCCATCCTTCATATTTAGTAAAAAGCCATAAGGAACAAAGTCTTATCAAGATCAGACAGCTCAATTTGTTTTAAAGCCTGTTCTTTTAACAGTCTGCCGCTGATTGTAGAAGTTCTCATCTGAACTGCCTCTCTTAGCAAAACACAAAGCCAAATCATTCTGCTAATATGAAGACCTGATGTCTCATATTAAATTCAGCATACCCTTGCTGGAGAAGCATGCCGCAGAAAAATATGAACATTTAAGCAACTTACTATGCATAAACAGTGTAATAATGACAACTACTCCAGGGTGCCACATTCTGTGATTTCAAACAGCATTTCACAGCCACAAATGAGACAAATCATCTCAGTAAGATGGCAGTGAAAACCCTCTTAACAATTTTGCATATGTTTCTGAAACACTCAACATGAACATATTGCTTTTGTCATTTATTTTGTGCTGTTTCCAGCTTCTCTGCCATTGCAGTAAATAAATTAAAAGGAGAAAAAAACAGTAAGTGGTAGTTGGTATTTTATATTCAGGTGAAATTTGTTACACTTAGGTGTTTTCCGAAGGTGCAGAAATAATCCATTGTTCCTTTGATGGCATGAAATCCATATACCGAGCATCGATTGAATTGACTTTGCATCAGAAACTTGTGAGAACCTTTTTGATATGTGTCTGGAGGAATCACCATGGAAACGGTCATCTTAATGCCCAGGACATGACCACGCAATCAGACCACTTAGCAAGCAAGTCAGAGGAAGGTGATTCTTGGCTCCCTCTCCTCCCTGTAATTCGGTTACCACTAGGCTGTCATTTAGCCCGGGCAGACTGACATGGCTTTAAAAGTAAGGAAGAAACTGCAATTACCCTGGGAGAACTTCAGTAAAAAGGCTAGTGCCAACAGCCTGCTTTCATGTCTACACTGACACACAGGAAATGAAGGAATGGCTCCATGTTACACATCAGTGAGGCTGAAGAAAGTGTCCTCAATCTTTTGTTTCCATTTTTTTTTCTCCGCCTACACAAAGTGCTGCATTTTGAGGCTTTTAGATGTGATGAGACTCTTGTAACATCATCACTAGACTAGCATGTCATGTACATCGGTGTGCTACACATCAAATACAGCCAGTATCTGGCGTTTGATGAGAAGCTGATTCAAATACAGAGATATGTCTACTCGCAGGCATTAATCTGACATATGCTGTCCGGCTGATGATATTTCTTGTAGCAGATTTCCCTTTGGAGCTTTCACATCACAGGATGGACCTTAATCAATTTGTAACTTCTTACTATCTGTGTTTTACTTTAATCTGTATTTTATGTAGATTAATGTTTAATCAGTGTTGTATTTGATGAGGACAAAACGCATGAAATTGACTTTAAAATCTTACAGAAAAGACGCTCCCTGTAACTTCAGATCTTGCCTCATAATATTCAGCTTTTTTCATTATCAAAAGTAATCAAATTATTTTTGTGGTCTGTTTATTTATGGTTACAGTGCAAACAGGAACCTTCATTACATTCTGACTTTCCATGGTACAGATTCACCAAGATGTGAACGAAGGTAAACAAAAACAAAAATCTATAAATTGATTTCAAAAAGTGGCTCAAACACTGCCCGAAGCAAACTAACTCTATAGCAATTTTACACTGTTTGTTTACAACATCCAAGCATGATGGGAATGTAGAAACCCAAAACAGATTAAACAAATGGAAATAATAAAAAAATGAAGGCAATAGGAGTCACAAAATGCAAGATAATTTGTTTTTTGTGTTTTACACCATCATTTTTTTTTCAGAAATTCCCATTAACATGGCTTTATGCATGTACCACTGACACTGTATATTGAAAACCTATAGAAAAAATTCAACTGTGGAAAACTTGTCAATTGATTGCATTTCTTAGTAGCCTAATATGCTATACGCCTGTAAATAAAGGAAGTAAAAACTGAGAAAAAAGGAGATATAAATAGTGTTAATCATAATCCAGCATTTTCATCAGACAAAGAGTATTATTGTGTGTTAAGTGGCACTAGAATTGGAACTAGGACAGAAACAAGAACAGATGTTTAACTAAAACCAAATTACCCTCAAATCAACCCCTACTGCTGCAACAACATGGAAGGACAAATACACCTGGATGTTTTTTTGTTTTTTTTTCACTGTGTGAGTTAATGAACTGTTCTATTGAGGGCGTCCGAATTACAGTAGAGCTGCCGTGGTTACCGCAGTAACGCAATCACATCACGCCCACCACGGGGTCAGTCTGATCACCACTTGACCGCTGGGTTTTTTTTTCCCGTTTACTTTAGGCCTATTGTTTATGTTCCAATTTTTGCTTGTAATAGTTATGTGATCTGAAATAAATGCAATAAGCCTTTTATTATTTAATTATTGTTTTGTTTTTGTTTTGTTTTGTTTCTTTTTTAAATCCAAGCAGTTACTGCAACAGATGTGTGCTTTAGAATTTTTATTTATTTCTTAACTTTGCAATGCAAAGAAGTGGCCTTACATCCATTTAAAAGCTGTGTTTGAGGCATTTGAATGTTTATTCCATGTATATAGCTGCTAAAAGTGAGACAATTAAAGCAGAATTGGATTTTTAATTTAATTTATTAGACCTTGCATCATGTCGTTATTGTCTTTTATTAAACGTGGCCATTATTCAAGAAATTGCTGCAACAAATGTACGCTTTAGGATTTTAATTTATTTCTTAACTTTGCAGTGCAAAGCCTTAATAAATGTGTAATGGCCAATCAACTGTTTCTTTTGTTATTTGCACATTTAGTTTCATGAACAATATGTTCTTTGTTCTTGTAAGCATGTTACTGTCAATAAACAGTGTTCGGTAGCCTATGTTGTCTGTGTTTCAATAATGAATACGTGCTTGCTGAATGCCGACCAATATTCCTGCTGCGGGTTGGCCTCTTAATGACAACACTGGCGTAAAGACAGACATGTAGACTATAGAGGCCATAAAGAATAGACTACTGCAGGAAAAAAATGCATTCAAAAAGTTTATTTTGGAAACAATTATTTTATGACATCTGAGGTTTAAATTAATGTTTTTTTTTTATGGCAGTTACCACAACAGTTTGAATGGCTTCGCTAATTTGTGCAATAAGTAAAAAATCAGTACCGCCGCAGCTCTAAATTACACTCTGCTAAAAGTCTGACAGGGTCTCAACAAAGTATAAAGCTAGGTATTAGTATTCTAGTAGAGTATAATCATGCCCTAAGACAGCTCTGGTTGTATTAATGAATTTCTGCATTTCTCTAATATCCATAAACATGAGAATTTGTGATGGCATTGCAAAAAGATAACTGACTCTACTAAGGACACAAGAGATCCCTAGGGCGTTTATTACAAAGTTCCAAATTTCTGTCACCTCTCACCATCCACGGTCCATTATGAGGGCTGTTCCCACAGATTTGTACTGCACAAGAATGTGGGGGGTGTTTGATTTGGTAGTCAGAGCAGAGCAGGCCATTTATTTTACATCTGTCAGCTTTAAAATCTGTTGAAGCACATGCCAAGATACAAATCAAGCTTGCCTGTGTATGTTTGGTTTGTCTGTGTGTTTAGAAGGGACTTCTGCCATTCACTGAAAAGTAATTTTCAGTAGAACTAAAGTAAAATGTTATGAGTCTAGGTCAGAGGAGGAAATGTAATGCCTGAAAATGTACTAGAAAAAAGCAAGGCACATTATATGAATATACAGTATGTTACTCTATTTAAGGAATTTAAAGATCCTCTCCAGAGAAACTTTCCACTCTCATCAGATGAATACTATCAAACTCTGCGCATACATCATTCTGCACATTGAAGCTCAAACATCCAAATGAAGGAGAAAGAAAAAAAATTGAGTGGAGGGGGACTTTAAAAGTCGAAAGGCAGGATATTTGCTCAGTTTCGCTGAATGAGCGATTGATTGTCAAATATGCAAAGACAGCAAAAATCAGTCAGTTGTGTGTTGGCGAGCTGACTGCCACTATCAGCCAGATGGACTCTGGAGTGCTAGTTTGAACTGACACTTGGCTGGGAGCATTGCAGTAAAATGCCTACAAGCTACAGCTCAACTCTTTTTTTTCTTCTATTGTTTCAAAGTGCAAAAGTTCTTTCTAAAGACTTGACATCTACCAAAGTCTGTTTACTTGAGTCACTATTATATCTGATGTTTCTTATCAACATGTTTGTTGCGTCTCCACTCTGCTCATCAGTTAGCTAGTCACTGAAGGACTGGTTTGTCAAGTACTGTATATCTTTGCAATTTTCTGTGCACTGAGAAAATTAAAATGGTGATGAATGATTTACTTCTAGTTGAAACATTTATATTAGTGTCAACTTGAGACTGTGTAACTTAAAAGCTTGAGAAAATGTGTTGCTTTTGGCATTTGTGTTGGAGGTTTGAGGTTCACTTCAATAAGCTTACCACAGCTCTTTATATTACCACTCAACTTGAAACCTTCAAACAGAATGGTAATGTCAAACAAAATAATAGTTTTAAATGTAATGAAAACTGTAAATGTAATTATTCAACTATGGATTAAGACCAACTACTAGCATTGTTACAGCCTAACTACATTAAGCTAAGCTAACTTCATTTCTCAGCACTGGAAAGTTTGCACAGTGAAGCAGCTACAGGCAGTTTGATTTTGTGAGACTGTCCTCCCAAGAAAAATGACATGATTACTAGTTTCAGCTAATTCCCCCAAAACGACATATTACATTCAAAGCCCCCTACCTCCCCTCAAAGCCCTCTACTGGGAGAAATGGAGGAAGTTGTGTGACATTGTTACAGAGCCACAGGGGGAGGAGGTCAGGGGGATGGAAGAGACAACAAAATATCTCATAAATTACTTTAACATGGGAGACCGCTGTTTGTTTCCCGTTTCCCAAAGGTCAGGAAATGTTAGCTTCTCTTAACCATGACTGCAATCATATAGCATATAACATTGATTGATAGCATGTCCGTTTAAGAATGGCAATGTCTGTGGTTCAGTTTGTTGGTCGGGCAGTTGGTTCACCACTCTGGTGAAGTGGAATATCTCTACTATTTTCATTGAATTTGGTACATGCAGTATATTGATGGTCCCGAGAAGATGAATCCTAATGATGTTGGTTGATCCCCTGACTTTTCCTCTAGTGCCACCATCAGGATTACATTTGTGGTTTTGAGTGAAATGTCTCAATAACTATTGGATAGATTGCCATGATATTTGGCACATAGATTCATGTTCCCCTCAGAATAAATTGTAACTACTATGGTAATCACTTAATTTCTCATTTAGAACCATCATCAGGTCAAATTTTTGTTTGTCTAATAATTTTGTATAGTGGAGTTGTACAAAATAGAAATACATCAAAAACTCAAACTCAAGTGACAACCAAGTGGCTAATACAGAAAATAAAAAAATTGCCAAAACCTGAGAAGAGGTACCTACTGCTAAAGTAAGTACAGCCTCACAGAGCCACTGTAGACTCTTAGTCTTGTTTTAAATGAATGCATTTATTTGGCAGTTATCAAAAAATAGGCAGGGAGAAAATAAAAGATAGATAAAAGGATAGATCAGGCTTTTCACCCAAGCCATATCATCTTGATTTACCGTTTAATGGCACATGGAAATGACATGAGAAGCTATTTGAATCCTGAAATAAATTGAGAATTAAGACAAATTTAATATCTTACAATTGGATTGGCTTTAATCAGTTTTCATTTGAAGAGACAGATGAGGGTGATGACCATGATGACCATATAAATCTTAACATAGTCATAGATGTCACTGTCTCTGGTTCATTTGTATAACCTGAACTTGACAGGAGAGAGGACAAGGTGACAGAGGCAGGTGAGGGAAAGAGAGAAATGAGAAGAGGTAATAGAACAACTCTGTGTCATAGGAGTGAGGGGAGAGACAGTGACAGTGAGCCTGACAGTACATGGAAATATATTACTATAGGTTTGGACAGACTGCTGGTCAAAGTGCACCAGACTAGGGTATTTCTATGTTATCATTTTAGGTTTGGATCCCCGCTAGACCAGCCTATTCTGGTTGTATAACCTTATCTGTTAACAGAAGAGTTCTGAAATCTTGCAATGCCCCTGCCTAAAACTCAGGTGGTGCAAGAGTCATTTTATGGTTATTAGAAAGTGATGTAGGTCTAAGGGGGTGATCACTCAGACTGTGAGTCTCAATAGAAGATCTTTCTTTAACTTTCTTTTTTCTCTGTCAACCCTTTTTTCATGTAGCACATGGTGTGACATCTATCCCTCCATTTTCCATACATGCCTTTTCAGAGTCATGAAGAAGTAGGCTCTTGTCCCAGCATAGATTGGGTAAAAGGCAAAAAATTAATGATGAACACATACATTTTGTCGTAAACTTGGTGTGAATCCTCATAGTGAGTATTATTCACTATTAGCTTCAGTCTTTCAAAAACACCTACACTGTATGTACTTTTTGCATTCATTTGCATTACATTTGTTTCTGTCTTTTTAATAGAAGCATATTGTTAGTCCAGTGCTGTTCATATTATTGTGTAGAACTTTCCAAAACATTATAAATTGTTTCTCGCTAGTTGTTGCACTTATATATTAATCCACTCAAATTTAGGTATTTCTGGAAAGAAGTTAAAAAAAAACTGTTTGCTTTTGTAACAGGAGACAGTAGTTTCCGTGAATGTGTGTATCTGTTTGTGTACAAGCAAGACAAGTGCCATTACTCACTGTGCTTGTGTGTGTGTGTGTGTGTGTGTGTGTGTGTGTGTGTGTGTGCGTGTGTGTGTGTTTGTACGCATACACTTGTCTGTACAGTACGTGTGTGTATGCAGGTTTGTGTTCATGGATACTGCCATAATTCTGTGTGTATGTGAAGGGGGGAGTATGTGGGTGGATCATGAGGGGTAGGGGAGCTGCCGATAGGGGTGCTGCAGTAATTTCACTAAAGGCAATTTGAATATTGTTGCTTCATTACAATAGCAATCACCAAGAGCCACCTGATGAAATATTTATCAGGGATTTGAGGATTCAGGGGGTTTTAATTACCATTTGCTAAACAGGCATCTCACAAGGTTTACTATGGTGCCATCAGTCCTGTCATTCAGTGTTTTCTTGTCGCTGCTTACAGGGACATGTTTTGCTCTGTTTTCGGTGTGCATTACGAGTAGAAGAACACGGTAAACTAACAAAGGAAACTTATTGGTTTTTGTTCTCATTCAATTGGCAGTCTGACTTCATAACAAAAAGCTTGGTTTTCCTCAACTTAACAGTAGTTGACTATAATGTATCATGGTGCAACAGGCCTATACATAAATCAAGTCAGATTAGTCCTGTTTGGTAATATAAGTTTTTGATTCAGATAAGGAAAAACTTTACAAAAGAAACTTCAAGAAGAGCAACACAGAGGAGATCTTTCTTCCAGGAAAGAAATACATGCAGCAGGTCTACAGAGAGTAGGCAGAAGTAGCAGTGATAGAATTACAGTGTAGAGTCACATAATTACAATATGCAACCAAGAAGTTCAAGGTAGCAATACTACAAAGTATGATCAACTAGGTCAAGTTGGAGCTTAAGACTGAAAGCGTGGGAAGTAAAGCTGTTAAGTATGTTGGCAAATGTTTGGTGGGATACAGTGACAATTACTTAATATTATTTAGCTGATCAAATAATGCAGTACATTGAATTGAAATAAAACTTGTTGATAAAGCCTATAGATAGATAGATAGATAGATAGATAGATAGATAGATAGATAGACAGACAGACACAGATGACTTTAATGTCTCAACTGGGGAATTACATTTCGTGTATCAAAGTAAATGGAGAGGGGTGAAACAGGAACCAGGCTCCATTTCTTGCCAAACAATGGAAAAGTGATCAAAGAGGTTATTTGCCACCAAGTCTCTGGATTCCAGATGCCTACATTTCTTAGCTCCATGGAGTTTAGTTCTGTTTGCACTGCCTCTTATTGAAATTCAGACTAGATATGTTCTAGCCTCAAAGGAACTGTCTGGTCAAGGTTTCTCAGTGAAAAGGTTCTCTCTTGAGGGATTTGCTCTGCTACGAGTATATGCAAAACTGTCCCCTCAGGGACCGCCTGTAACGACCTGGATTTTCCCGCGATTACTTAAGCCCTATGGCTAATTACCTTTTGAGATGAAAACATACGCCTCCTCATTAATTCAACACTCCACAATCTATCATAATTACTGCCAAATAAGTTGTTGTTATCGCTTTAATTTAAATTAGTGGCTGTGATTCTGCCTCAAAAGGATTTTCATGCACATTGGTGCACATGTTCAAGTAAAAGAAATTGGTAAAAATACACCAAAAGTGTACTTTCACTCATTATTGAATGTTTTTTTTTAAAAAAAGCTTAATAGATTACAGAAATCAATTTTGTAAGTTTTTTCAATTCAGATATATGATATTAATGACTTGTAAATATGTGTTTTTCTAAAGCTGACTGACAAAGATTATTGTACTAGCCAGGAATTGTAATCCTACCCAGCATCTGTCAGTGTAGGATGAGCTCACCTTTTCTCCATCCAGAAAGGCATCTATCAGCTGCATACAAGTCATCATTATAAATAAATGATCTCTCTTTCCCCCTTTGCTCTCAAATTTTCTCTCCAATCAAATAAGCTACCTACCACTCAGTCAAAGTTGCTGCCTCACTCCTGCAATCCTTCTCACTAATGCAATTGAGGAATGAGTGAGAAGTAGCCTTTTGCCAAGCAAAAATTAAAGCATTTCGCACATTTCATTCAGAAACAGATTGTGTTGATTTGAGAAGCTGAAACTGTGATGAATTACTTAAAAAGTTAGGAGGAAAAAAAAACCTTTCTGACCTTATCGCTACTTTTAAAACAATCAGACAAGGTAAACACAAAAGACAAAAATCTGAGGAGGGCCAAGAGAGAAAGGAAGAAAATGATTAACTATGAAGGCCACACGCTGCTTTGAGATGCTTTGCATTGTTTGTTTGCATCAGTGAATATCTAGTTTTGTTACAAGGCCATCTGTGTCCGAATGCTGTTGAGGCAGTGCGTGGTGAGGCGGGATGAGAAGCAGATAGGGAGAAGAAGGTCTGCATATCAGTTCTGGCTGCTGCCCAGCTCCCTTTGACATGTCTTATTAGTCAGGTCTTTAAAAGCCTCAGCCTGCCTTCCCAGGCACACTCCTCCCCAATATCCCTGATTAAAGTGCGACTGACGCTCCCAGTGTTGAGCCAAGTTGGCCACACAGCGTTTATGTTGGGTCATGCTCATTACTCAGACACACTGCCAGTGCCGCCACGACTGGAAGCAGCACATAATGCAAGATATCGCCAGCCAAGAGATTTGGGAACTTTGAATTCATTATGGGACAGCAGAAATGAAACTACAAATTGTTCTCCTTTGACACAACCCGTCATTCTGACTCCTTAATATGCATTTGGGCACTCGGCAATGGGGGCAGGAGATTTACTATATAAGCAGAGCTGGAGGCAATTGAAATTTGTTTGTTAAGCCATGAAATAACATCAGTGTGCCCTGACTTTGATCATTTGCATGTATATAGATAACATAAAAATATAAAGCCACATATTGTTTAGCTGCACACAGGCCTGCTTTAGGGTTAAGTTATATTACATAACCCAGATTTAATGTCAGTGATCAGATTTATTGTGGTAGCACCATGAACCCTTTGAGTATTAGCAACTAATAAAAAAAATGGTAATTTGAATAATCATTTAGTCATTATGATGTTGAATCTTGATTCTGATACTGATTGTCATGTCTAATCTGTACTGTTGCTAAAATGAATTGCTGAGTAATCATTTAGTCGATAGGTCAATGGACAGAAAATTAACCACAATTATTAGAATCAATTAATCCATCTGACAAGGAAAAATTCCAAAGGTTTTCTGGTTGCAGCTTTTCAAATGTGAGACTGTGCTGAGGTTTGCTGCTTTATGTCACTGTAAATTGAATATGTTTGGGTTTTGGACTGTTAGTTGGACAAAACAAGCTGTATAAAGTTGTCACCTTGGGTTGTAAGAAATCCCAAAGGCCATTTTTCTTCAGTTTTTTGACATTTTATAGAGTAAATGAATAATTGTTTAATCGAAAATATAATTAACAATGATAATAATTGTTAGTTGCAGCCCTAATTCATGCTGACGTGAGACAACGTGAGCCTCCGAAACAAACAAGTAACAATTGTAAACTCATACTGTACACTGCAAGCTTTCTGTCTCATTTCCATTGTTCTGCAGATTCTCAGCCCCCGCCTTCATTAGTTGTGCTAAATGTGTGTTATGCTGGATGTACGTGTGTGTGTGTGTGTGTGTGTGTGTGTGCCTGTGTGTGAAAGCAAACCGGGCTGAGAAACGTGTTGAGCATTGAGTAACATTTCACGGCCCATTTGCTGTGGTCTGCAGAAGCTCCTTTACTGTACGTACCGTAGAGTGGGAGGAGGTTGTGATGAGCCGACGATGGGCACTCATTGGTGCGTGAAGGGGGCCTCGATCCCGCTCTCTCCTTCTCTGTCTTTCCCCAGTTTTCTCTCTCTCAGTTTTTCCTTCCTGTAAACCAGCTTTGTGAGTGGAGTTGTGTATGTATTTGTTATTGTGTCTGTGTGTGTTGTGTCACAGACCTGTAATCAAGAGTCACTGCACATAAAGGGACCTCCAGTCATTAAGGAATTAGTGGGAGGCTAACGGCTTGTTTAGAGAATCAATTAGTTTAAAATGTGGACATGTGGGCACATTTTTCCACACAGCTCTGCGAGGGAATGTCAAGGTTGTACATTCTGGCTCTGATGTTAACTCACCCTTTATGACTCTGTGACTAGTACAGTCCTGGGAGGCCTCTTTAATCATGAATTCTAGTCTTAAAGACACAGTAAAACGGCAGTTAGAGCATATTTAGCTTCTGTGAATTGCTATATTTCCAGGTGAAATGTAATATGAGGGCAGGGAATCATTTCAGGAAAAAATATGATTGAATCATTCTAGGATTTGATTTGATCACTTGAAAGTAGGCGTTATTTAGTGAGCACAGAGTCTCTGGAGAACCACATAATTCCTCTGTTCAACTGTACATGACTTTTTGCCTCCACCCACACTTGCATCACCTGTGTTGCTGTATCATGATGTGGAGGAGGAAGAAGGATGAGTCAGTCCCAGCCACTTAGATCGAAACAGTTTTTAGAAATGTAAATAGTAAAGAATTTTTGCCATGTTGACTGTAAAAAAATACACTCTCATCCCATTGCGTAACTCAGCTATTACTACCACTCAAAATTCTCTTTTTTCCTTTTTTTTTTTTAGCCTCGCTTGCAGCATGGCACTATGGATAGCAATGTGGGTCTGTTGGTTTGTCGGTTGGTCATTTTTACGTTTGTAGTTTTTAATGAAATGTCATGACAACTATTGGATGGATTGCCATGAAGGTTGGTACAGATACTCAAGAGGATGAATCCTTAAAAATAAATTGGTACCACTTTTTGTGCAGACATTCATGGTTTCCATATAATGAATCGTAATGACTTTGGTGATTTCTGACTTTTCCTGTAACGCCACCATGAGGTTGATTTTTGTGGTTTTAAGTAAAATGTCTTAACTATTGGATAGATTGTCATGAAATTTAGTGCAGACATTGATGGTCCCCTTAGGGTGATCTGTAAAAACTTTGGAGATCCTTTAACTAACTCCTTTAACTTGCCATCCATTGCCATAAAAAAATCGTCCTATACTCTCATGCATGACCAAATATCTGCAAAACTAATAACATTCCCATAAGCATCAGCTCTTTTTATTTGGTCATTAAACCTGCCAAACATCAGCATGTTAGCATTGACATTGTGAGCATGTTGCCATGCTAGTGTTAGCATTTAGCTCAAAGCACAGCCTCACTAGCCCACTAGCATGGCTGTAGACTCGTCTACTTGTCTAGTCTTGTTTACATATATTTGACATATACAAACATATAGTGGAAGCCAGGGAGTATAAACACTTATATATACACTTGTAAAAGCTATTTTTACTTCATTGTGTCTTTAAAGTGGATGTTATAGTCAGCAAATGCTTATTTGCCAGCACATATATTATTTTATGCCGGCTTCGATTATGTTAAGTACTGCAGATGTCAACACATAGACAGATGTGAGCTATTACACACACATAAGTCTATTCTGCTGACACACAAAAAGACACATACACACACACACACACACACAATTACACATGCAGCTGGGAAGACTTCCTCTTGGGATGTGCTGTCTGAAAACAAACTGATGGTGTTTAGCTTCACACACCCTCAGACACGTCCATGCACATTGCTCTGCTGAAAACCTGACTGGTGGGCTCCGTGTCATTGATGCCCGCCCAATAACAGCTGTGCTGACTTCCCCCGCAGAGCTAGAGTGGCATCACAAAACTCACCCACACGGAGACACACAGTCACACACGCGCACACACCATCTCGTGCTTGCACACACAGAATCAAAGTTTGCTGAGGACAAGTAATTATGGTTTAGTTGTTTCAATTAATGGAGGTTTTTGAAGTAATATTTATAGGTACATAATTTCACATGTTCACATGCTTCAAAACATAAACTTTTGACAAGTGAGAGATGTCTATGCATACAGTACACAGCCCCCCATATACATAGTATGTACATATTTGCACATCTTGCATATACTGTATGATGTTAACTTTTAAGCTGGAATATATACTGTAAATGTTTAGAACTGTTCTATAATTTACTGAAGAAACTGTAGAGAGCTGACATACTGTAGGTACAGGTGTAACATACTTTATTCTTTTATTTCACATTCTAATGTTTTCATGTATTCTGTTTTGTAGTTAATATGTCTGAATGTTGGAATTGTCAATTGAGTTTGCCATTTGCTATATTGTCCTATTTGCAAAATGACTTATTCTCTACTACCACCACTTATGATAATAACTATAATAAAAACAGTAATAATGTTGAAAATGTTTTGTCCAATCCAACAGAAACTTGTAATATTTGTAACATTTTATATGTATAGATTAGTGTATGAATTTAAGCAACATAATGGAACATAACCTTGTCATCTTGTACGATGATGATGATGATGATGATGATGATGATTGCTACATAAGTCAACTTACTCTTAAGGCTAATGGTAAACAACAGACCTACAAAAATATTTCACCTGTGGAGCTGCAGCTGTTTCCTCTTTGTATAGTTTTGGAGAATGAAACCAACTAAATTAAATTCAAACTGGACTGAAGTCAAGGCAGTGACTTTAGAATAGGAAACCATGGTAACTGCACTGACAGTGTTCCAACTTTTATTATATTAACAATGTACACCATCACTTCCTAATCACAAAGTTAATTTCCAAGTTATTAAATGGGAAATGTATTACCAGTGTTATTACAGTTATAAACTCTTTCATTAAGCAATACTAATCATAAATGAAGACAGGATAATAATGACTGAGAGAATGATGCTGTAGTGGGTGGCGGAAGTCTGGCAATCACAAATCCCAGAGCTCTCCGGAAGCTGAGATTTATTCTCAGTGGCAGTGAGTGCTTTGTACAACAACACAGCACTGTGGGACAAGGTTAGGCCTATACTGAAACAGTTTCAACAGCATGAACACTGAACCTTTACCTCAAATATACAGTCTGCTTTAAATATATGTGGACCAAAATGAATGATGGTAATATACAGTATCTCTATACTTCTACAAAGAGGACAAGAAGTATATGGACAAGTCAAAGAGTAACGAAATAGTTATTTTCAGTAACTTGGTCATGGTTTATTTCAGTAATAGCCCAGAATGACACAATATATTATATAAACATACAGTATATATACAGCCAAATACAGCAATAATATTAAAAATGTATGGGGGAAAAAAATGTATCTGTCATATATATTTTTTAGGAATATTGTGTAATATCCACTGAGGGAAACAAAAAAAAAAAACAACTTCCAGCTCAGTATGATACAATAACCAACAATTCCCAACATAATTCACAGGCTTGCAGACATTTACAAAAAACAACATTAATGAGAATATAAGAAAAGTAAAATCCTCAGCAACATTTTAGTGGGAGTCTCTTGCATCTCCTCTTCACTTTGTTATGCTTCTTTGTGCCACAATACGGTGACTTGAGAGGATCAAAGTGTTTGGCTTGGAAAGCGGCAGACTTTTGAACTGTAATGCTCCTAAAACCCAGGGAGGCATTAGCATTGTCTGCCTGTGGCACTGTTACTGCCTCCTTAGCTGCTCATAAAAGCGTGAATGCAAAAAGAAAACACAACTTCTGAGGGACACTGGAATACTGTAAAAATGAATTTATGGGATTTGAGGATTTTTTTTTTTTTTAACAGTCATTGATGACTCCCCTAACAAATTAGAGCCGACGCAAGGAAGTAACACAGAAACTAAAATATCCACAGATGGAGAAAGGAAATGATTTGCAATTCTCTGATCAGAGATGTCGCTAAACAAACAAACAAAAAATGCTAACACATACTGCATAATAACAACTCTATTCATACAGCACCTGTTAAAATTACACTAACAACAGAATATCACACATACACACACTAATCAAACATGCAGAAATAACAACAATGAACACAAAAGCAGCAAAAGTCCCAGAAAAGCAAGTTTAACGAAAGATTTAAGAGACAGCACTGGTCTGGCCAGCTCAATCTCCCTGGCAGTTTGTTTCTAAGCTTTGGGGCCTAAGGTCACCCTACAGTGTGTTCAGGCATACAGAGATAAAGATCCAGTTAGAGGCAGGATGCCAGTCATTGTCAGTTGGAGCACACACAGATATAGGTGGCAGAGATCCAAAGGGGTAAAAATGCATCCAGCAGTGAAGCACGGGGAGTTGAGGGAGTTTTTCCTTTATGCAAATGGATTCTGACAGGTAGGAGCTGCAGTTTACAGTATACAATATACACAAGTGATAAACATGGACAGCAACAGAAAAACTTTGTGTGTGAGCCATTATTTTTTTATGGAGATCCCAAACCTCGCGGCAGTACCTTGGGCATTGCGTCTCCGCTTGGATTGCGCTGTGAAGTTTCATCAGCTTCAACTTTGACCTTGTTTGTCAGTGACCTTTCGATGCACTTTTAATGTGATGACAGCCACCCCTCACATAACCTACATGTATCCAGTAATGGACAAAAAGAATGAAAAAGCTTTCATGTATCCAAACCCTTCTTGATCTTCAGATTCTTAGTGTCTCCCTCTCAGAGGGAGCAGAGTACCTTTTTCTGTCTTAAACTGAAATACATAATTCATAAAAGCTGGACTTGTTACTTTGCTTTTCAAACATCCTGGTGCTCTCTTGCCACCAGAAGCGTAGTGACATGCTACAAATTGCCTCTGTACTGTACTACATGCTCCGTCTTGAGGTAACCACAGCTCATCCCACTCATCACTTGTAGAGAGCCAGACTCTAGGACCAGGATTAGATGTCTTCCAACATACATTTGGGACTGTTTCAGTAATGTTAAATATTGCAAAACAAGGCACCAGTAAACACTATGTTAGACCTACTCTCTTTTCCTGATAGTGGCAGCATCATTGGGCACCCTTCTCAGAGCTGAGTATGTAAATTATGTGCTCAATGCTAAACAAGCCTGAAACTTACATATTTTAGTGAGTGAGACAGCATGCAGCATGTCTGAATGGTGGAGCGTCCTCAGACTAGAACTTAAAAATGACAGGAGGTTAAGTATTGAGGGTATCAGGTTGTTTTTATATGAGGCAAATCAGTACAAAAATATAATTAAACTGATATTAATGTTGATCGCCAAAATGTTAAAATCAGTTCTGATGCATAGGATGCTGCAATCAGGATGATTCCTACGCGTGACATGCCTCTACCAATTTTTCAGCTCTTAAATATGAAGTAACCATTGCTGCATTCAGTTTAGCCTAAACATAATAATTCAACAAATGAATGATCAGTTAATAGTTAATTAAAAGTTGCATTTTCACACCTGAAATATTAAAATTTAGATGTGATTTGTCATACAGGTATAACTTTCCTAAAAATATGGTAGACACATTAGACACAGCAGCTGGCAGGAAGTGTATTTCATTGGTGGATATCGGGTCAAAAGAGCCTGGAGGAGAATTTAAGTGATAGTGATGGACAGATCACAAACTGTAAGATGAATTTGCACTGTGATTTCACTTTGTGAAAAAGAGCAGGAACTTTTCCACAGTGTTTGATAAATCAAAGACTTAACATCACTCATTCCCCATCCAAACCACGTATTTTAGGACATTTGGAAAGTAAATTGAAGTGTCTATTTTGTATTTTTGTTAGTCTGACCAGATGTTATCCATTTCCATATTTGGCTGGCTCCACTGTCAACAGACTATTCAGTGTGATGAATTAATAATTTCCTAATGCTGAAAGGCACAAAGAGAGGCTGATAGCATTCCTAATGAGCTAGCTGTACCTTGCGACTACGTGGATGGCCGGTGAATATCAATAGCACCTTTTGTTCTCTGAAACTGACATAAAGAGCTAAGTCAGGTTGTCTGAGATTTATGGGTCTTTCAGCAGTTTGTGTTCTTTTTAGAGTTGCACTGAAAAAATATAGGCAGAGATACACTCACACACGTCAAACTGACTTTTTAAAAAACTCTTATTTTTCTTTATCTTGTATTTTTCTCTTTTTCTATCCCATTATGTCCCTTTCCCTTCTTTTTCTATGAAATGCATTCACAGACAGGCATATATGCACAGATACGTGCACACACACTTGCACACGCACTCTGCATGAGGCCAGATTTATGCCCTGACAATTTGATAGAATCCACTGAAACGGTTAGGAGTTAATATCGGTTAATTAATTCATTGGACCTGGGAAGGGAGCTGTGAGCAGACCTGAGGTGGACTGGGGTGTGTGACGGGAGATGAGGTGGCAGCGGTGGTGATGGTGGTGGTGGTGGCGGCAGGGTTGGTGAAGGGTTTAAACTGAAAGGGGAATGAGGGGAGTAATCCACTGAGTGCCTATAATGTAATGAGTCAGCCACGCTTAATGGAGTCCATTTGAGGAGGAAGGAGGTATGTAGAGAAGAAAGGTAGTGGTTCTGGAGGTGCATGATTGAAAGAAAGGCTGGGTGGGAGGATTGAAAGGAGATTTTTTTTCTAAAAATACAAGCCTATACTAGCACTATACCAGACAAACATGCTCTACATGGTTACAACTTTGTGTGACTGCTGAATTATAATGCTGCACTGCATCATAGAAGCGTGTTACAGTAAAGCTCAAGGCTACAAATGACACTATTTTTATCTAAAACAGAACTGGTGTTAATGCTTCCAGAGAGGCTTTATCTTAGCCCGGTGGTTCAGGGTAATTCCTGAACTGCCAAGCTGTGTTAGCCCAGACTGTTTCTATTTGACTTTGAAATCCGTCCTTGCTCAAACACACATACACACACTCTCACACACACACACACACACAAACTACACACGCACTCAGCCGGCATACATCTGCATTTCATTGACACAGTCCATCCTATTTTAAAAATCCTGCTTTAAATTTCTCTAATCAGAATCCAGATTACTGTATATGATATGTTAATCTACAAGATAATGATGATATGGATCTTTACCAATGACTCTTTATGTTTATTTTCAAATCTTCTGTGTTTCTTGACTTGTCTTCTCCTTACTTTGCTTCTCCAGAGCATGATTTAGATTTAATTTGGGATCACTAATAGTGTGGCGTTTTTTTTCCTATTTGATAAAGTTTCTTTTCCCTTCCTCTTTCAGAACACATTTTCTCACCTGTGGTGTCTAACCATGCAGCTAGTTTTGATTTCATGTGCCAAGGTTTTGAGATTCCTGTTTCTGGAAATCCTGCCACTAACAATTTCCTAAGGGTAATCAGACTTTTGCTTTTGGTAGGATGACTTGCTTTTGAGCTTTTTAAATGTCATTTTTCAGTGCTTTGGAACAGCACAAATGAAATGCAATTTGCATTTGTCGTACAGGAGAGAGCGCTCCTACCTAAGAGATAGATATCTGAAAATCTTGGCACTTAATACCAAAACTATCTGCATGTCTATAAACCACTAGAGATGAGTTGAATAATAGCTGTTTTTGTAATTTATATATAAGATTGATTTTATTTTTTCAAGCACAGCTTAAGATCCTGTTCCCAAGTTCTGGTTACCATCACTGGTAACAAGTTTAACTAGAAGAGTGCACTCAATAGAGTGCACCAGGTCTGTACAGTCAAGATGGTGGCAAAGATAACAGAAAAAGGGATTTATTCATGTCATGTTGTTCCTAACTTTAGTTGATCATAACATTTCGGGTATGGAATTAATCAGCAGATGTTCCGGTTCAAGATGAGACCAAACTTTTCTATAGATGTCAGTTTTCGCGCCACGACAAAGGCCAACATGTGCAAATATGCAACAGACTAGGTAAGCCTTGTTTTTACTGGAAATGCCTTTTGCAATGCTGTAACCAGTGTTGGGGCTAATTACTTTTTTGTTAAAATAAGGTTTTTTGTTGGAACAAGGGGAGCAGCTTTCAGCAATGTCAACCCTGTATTGGCAAATGGCACAGGAACTAAAAACACAGTAGCAAGATGCAGCTGCAGTCATGAAACTAACAGCCACCTCACTCATGGTTAAAACATGATTGGAAATGAGGGCCATCACTAATTACCTTATCTCCCTGTCCCTGACGTATTGGCACTGTTTCTTTTCTGTTTATGCACCTATTCATAATGCAGTGACGGCCCTCATTTTTTGCTACTGTGTTTTTGAGTTCCTGTTCCCTGTGTTGTATGTCAATAAGGGTCAGATTGCTGACTACTGCTTCCTGTCTTTCATTCTGCTCTGCTCACCACAATGTATACAACCAACATGCGCAAGGAATCGCAAAGGGATTGGATTTGGTAACGCAAAAGTACCCTAATGCAACGCAAGATTAGCTGTGGACAGATGCACAGACACACGCACACATGCACGGACAGACACACACACACACACTCACACACACATACACATGACCAAACGCATGATGCCCTCCAGTCTTACACCTGGCGGAGATAAAAATCAAATGTTCAGGATGTGCATGAAAGAAGGTGCAGTTGTGACACTTGCTTCCAACACCTCCTCAGAGTCAGGGGTTGTATTATTCATGTCTTCCGTGTTGGTGTCATATCTGTGGCTCCTGCTGTTGTTGTCTGCTTCTTGTTGCGTCTGTGTACAGATCTGATGATCTGTCGCTCTGCAAGGCAGCGGTGTTAAATCCAGGTCAGCTGCAATCCTTCCCTGCTGTTTTCATGGCCTGTTAAAAATCTCTTAATTGGCCTCTCTTTTTTTAAGGGTGAAGAAGTGTGTGATTTAAAGTTAAAGAGATGGAGTGTCACAACAGTCTCATCTGTTTGTTTGGCATTGTGTTTAGGTTTGGGAGGGGAGCGTGAGACTAGACACATAGCCAGATGTGACGAGCGCTCCTGGCTGTGACACAAGTGACATGGCACTGGAGAGAGAGCACAGGCTTATTTGCTCCAGCTCTTGTACGAAAGGTTGAGCACTAAAGCATCTGTGGTTTTGTCATCCTTAGCATAGCTTGTGTGACATTCATACATACAAGCTCATCCAAACATGCAAATGCACATATTCTTATTCTTCTGACAGTCAGAGCATTACAATACAAGTCATGAGCAGGAAGAGTACTCTGACTTCTACATGAGATGCTTCTCATATCTGTAAAAAAGAAAAAAATTCAGCCTACAAAAAACGATACTATAGTTACGTTTATCTAGCAGCCGTAGTAATGTACTCCAGAACGACCCATGTGACCATAATATGCTGCTTTCCAAAACCGCTACAAATCACTGTTAAAAAAAATATGTTTCATGGCATGACAACGCTGAGGGTAAGGTTTGGTTATATTTAGGCACAAAAACCACTTGGTTAGGGTAGAGAAAGATCATGGTTTGGGTTTAAATGATCACTTGAAAAATTTTAGACCTATAATGTTGTTTTTTCTTGTGAAGATGGGCTGGTAAAAAAAAAAAAAAAAAAAAAAAGCAGTTGTCGCAGATGCTTCCCGGCACACATTTTTTGAAGGGTCTTTGCAGCAAATGGGTTTTGGGTCGCTGGAGGCTCAGGTGGTCACCATGTGAGGATGATTATAGAGGGCCAGAAATGAGTTGCCAAACTAACCGCTGTAGCCTTGGAGTCACACAGGCGCAATGAAATATTGTATAACAAATTAACTACATTGGAAAAATAAAACATCATTTGAAAGTATGTAATATCTATTTGAAAAGAAGCCATCTGTGACAGTTGTTGCTGCAGAATATCTAGGGATTGCTATCTGTGTTTGTTTTTTTAAATCCAGTAATTAGTCATTGTTTATTTTAAAAGATCAGTACACCAAGATCACCAAAAAAACAACAGCTGGAACTACATTCTATCAGTCCACTAAAGAAGTTTATTTTTAGGTTTATCCTGAGTAATGAAAAGACATGTTGAAATTGAGCTTTTTAAATGTATTTTTTTCAAATATATTTGAGTGACAGAGATGACATTTTTCTCACCTTAATTCAACTGGGCTGGGAGGCAAAATTCTCAATAGTGAATATCCTAAAAGTTGGGCCCATAAAACCAAAACTATCTTTGTGGCCAGATAAAGCAAGAGTTCATTTGTTTCTCTTTTTTGTGATTGGCTTGAACATATCCTTTATATGTTAATTTCATAAATATCAGGTTGACTAAAAAAAAAACAATCAACTAAAATTGGGATGAAAATCGGATTTCAAAACTGCCCATGCCCGTAGAACTGCTGACTTGTATGTAACTTTACTCTGGTACGTAATAATTTTAGTCATCAATCACCAATTTTCTGGACTTTGCTCACTACAAGAGGACCTTGTTTAGTGTACAGTATATTGGGCTGATCAGCATCATCTAGTAGCAGGAAACAGCCAACTTTTTTGGTGTGTACACACAAATCTGTTTTTGGTATATCTAAAGGATATAGTTTGCTACAAATATGTATGCCTAATTTCTTTTTTCTCTGTCTTTTTCTCTTTTATTCTCTTTGCTCCTCCCTGTATTTCCTTCACTCATGTACAATCCTGCCTGTCTCCTCTAATCATCCTTTATGCTCTCCATCACATTTTCTTTCATTCTCTTTCTGTCTTTTCCTCTACTTTGACTGTTTGTCTAAACAGGTCCCCCACCAGATGGGTGCGCTGACCTTCTACCGCTATGAGCAGCCTATCGTGGACTACTGCCAGGCTCATCAACCCTTGAGGCTCAACATGGGCTATGAGGGACCCCCACAGGGCCTGGAAGGCCTGGAGGATCTGGGGCCGTGTGATAGGGGCACTATACAGACAGTGGCGCTGCCTGCCGTGCCCTCTGCCGCCAACATGGGTGCCCCTGTGCCAGGGCCTCGCTCTCCTCCACCACCCCTCAGACCACCGACTGAAGGCCCCAGTAGTGGTCCTTTTCCACCCACTGAGCGTACCGGCACACTCAAATTTGGACGCTAGCGAGCTGAGCCCGGTTGTTAGAAGTGGGGCAAGGACCTCTGATATACCGTGACTTTGAAATGAAGGGGCAGGCGAGCTGGTTATTCGGTGGGGCCTTGTTTTCAGAACATGAGAACGTGAAACAAGATGACAAAATTTTCTAATTCTGCCTGGAAGGATTTAGCATCTGAAACACACAATCTTACCAATATACAGTGGAGGCTGAGACATTCTTGCTGATCATTTTGATTTCTTTTTCCAAAGCACCTCATAATCCCCTTACTACTGACTCATGGGAGATAATTATTATAATTATGACAAAAAGTATGATCTTGTTTCCAAATCTGTTTTTGTGCCATATTCCATGACAACATCCCAGGGCACCTGTTCACAGCATAACAGCTGTCCACTTGCGCTGATTCAGGAGTGAAAGAGGAAGTGCAATAAACAGAAGTTCTCAATCACAAAAAGTGAGAAACAGAGAGTGATATGAATGATAAAAAAATGGAGCTGGATCATGTAGCGAGCAGGAGGCTTCTTACTATGATTATTATTAAAATTTCTTCTCAGTAGTCGTTAACATAGGCAAATCCATATCATTATTTCATAAAGATGATTCATTTTCGTAAGACAAGTAATTACATAAATATTCTCTTTCTCTTGTTTTACTGTTTCTTTGGGTGTGGGATCTCATGCTGGATTCCATTAATGTGCATGTCAAACCAAAGAGTTCACTTATATTTTTCTTTAAACGCACATAAGCTACTTCCCCTGAGGGCATTCTTAAAATGCCAGTTGGTCCACTAAACTCTGATAATTCACATTCACAATTAAAACCAAATCTCTCGGTAGTCTTGGATGGACTGGTGTTGTCTTTACAGATTAGCAAAGTAATCAAGCGTTACATAAAAGTGAAGTAGTGAAACTGAAATTTTAAAGAGGCATTCATCATAATGATGGATCTTACCTCATCCTCCCAACATCTGTTCAATTGTTATACACGGTTGTAGTGATGTGATGAACAACAACAAACACTTTTAGAGAGGAGATTTTATGGCATGATCCATATATTTCTTGAACATACAGGGCCCTTTAGCAGAATAACAGGTCTTTGTATATGATTATATCCCAGCTGAATGACTCACTATGCTTTAAAGAGGTAATCATGGGGAATTTATGTGGTAAAATAAGTACATTTGATTGCAAAGTATTGTACATATTCTTAAAAAAGGTCCACTTTACTGACAGTCAAACCTCTCTCACTGCCCCAGTCATTTGAAACATTGCAGAGTCAATGTTTGACTTTCATCACACTGGACAATTTGGAGAGCACCATGTTGCTGGGTTGGCAAAGCTCTGTCCATGTGCTCCCATCACCCCTCCACCACAGAGGACAACAGTGCCTAGTGGGGGCATGTTGAACCAGCACGTTGACTTCTGTTTGACCTGCGTATGAACCCATGGACTGTACTGGGAATATTGCCTGACATCTCCTTTTTTTCCAGAAAGTGTGCCTGCAGTGCAGGACTTATTGCACTCGGTAACCTTTTGGCCACGGTGTCGAGCACTGCAACTCACTGACTCATGGAGCTGATGAGAACTTCAGATAAGGCTGTGGTGGCCTGTCAAATATCATCTCCGGCTTAAATCCAAGCAGTGCATTGGGGTCGTTTTCTACATGTCAGTGGTCATACTCCTTGGAGATATGGAAAGTGTGCTTGATCCTCCCACAGAGCAACTGAAATTGCGAGGGGCCAAAATTTCCCACGAAAGTGGTTGTATCCTTAAGATAAGAGAAAACATAGGGAATTATTTTTGTTTTCTTTTGTTATTTCTTTTTTTCTTTTTGGCTTGGAACAAAAGAGACAGTTTTTTGAGGTGTTCAAAGATGATGTCAAGAAATTCTATAAGACTAATCAAAGGACAAAATCAAATAGAACTTATTTATCGTGTAAATAGTGAATCTTTAAAGATGAAAAAAAAAAGTATGAACTTGACTTCTTCTGAAACACAAACTGCGTGTGAACAGAAGAGGAGCCTTATTCACTTCCCAGTGGGAATCTGTTACCAAGATGACTCGGTGAAGAGGTTCCTACTGTACCGCTCCTGTTGTTTCAATGATAAATATTTTTCTATCTGCTCCCGTCACTATTCTACCATTAAACACAAATTATGTTACTGAGATTATTTCTCAAATCCAATCATTTCACAGAAACACATGAAGAAGGGAACATTGGGAGCCCTGTTATTGTGATGTACTTCAAGTGTCAAACCTCATAGAGATCCATATTTTCTTTTCTGACTTCAAACATGTTTTAGAGCTCATCTTGCAGGACGTGGCTATATGATGCATTGTGAGTCATATCCCAATCCACTCCTCTTGTTTGAGAATTTCAACACTATCTGCCATTTCAAGGTCTACTCGGGGAGAAGAAGTGTGCTATTCTTTATACCAAGAGTTTAACTTATGAAGGATGTTCTTTTTGATGTGCCATTATTTTGTTAAATGTTTGACCAAAAACCAGCCCCAAAATAACAAGCGACCCAGAAGTCTTCATGGTTTCATGACTAAGAAGGGTGCATCCCCTTCGTGTACAGGACATTGCATAAAAAGCAGTTGATTCGCTCAGTACGGTTGCTTATAGTGCTGGTGGAGTTTACTTTGTAATAGCAGCTGTGCCAATGTCTTTATAATGGGAGCTCTCTCAATTCTATCCATGTATTGTCTTGCCTTGCTCTATATCACCCCTGCTAACTCCTTGGCCTGAATTTCATGTCTGCCTCTTGGTGACTCGGGTGAACCTGTTTAATGATGTTCTATTTCTGTCCGCATGCTGATATTTTGGGAAACTATGCCCAGTTAGGGAGGAGCGCTGAACCAGAGACAAACAGTGCAGGAGATATTTCCTGTCTGGAGTGCCCTAGAACCAGAAGCACGTGTCATGGATAACTTCACTATTTTTAAAGCAACTTGTTTGCTGACCCATCTCTGCTCCTGTCACACCTAAAGTAGAATTCCCTGGCACTATATAGGCTGTCGAGCAAAGAAAGAGGCTTGTGTTGGGCACTCACTCCAGGGACAGGCTCTCCCTTTAATAGTCTCCCGCTAAAGCCCAGTACCCCATATGTAGTAATTACTCCAGTTTTCAGAACAGTGATAATGGAACAATTCAGTCTAAACACAGCGATCAAAGCTACTTTGCCCTTCATGTGTAATTAGAAAAGGCTAATAAAATCTTTGTATGTTCACAATTAAATCAACTACTAATAAGCGATTGACTTATTAGTAATCATGACTACCTCCCTGATAAAATCAGATATGTTCAACGGAATGTTCGAATCCTGCTGCCTGCAATTATTTCGTCTTTTGTCCATTTTTTTTTTGCCATCAGAGAGCTGGAAGCACAGGCGCTGCATGCTAATGATGCATGTTTGAGCTGAACTCCAGGACCGTCTGCGCTAGCCCCGCAATGCCAACAGGCTTTATTTTCTCCTCTGCTTTGTTTGTTTATGATTTTGTACCCCCCCCCGAGCTCCCCCCCCCTCCCTCTCCCCCACTTTCACTCTTGTAGTTTGGGCTCAAGTCCCTACTGGGAACTTTTTTTTTCTTCCTCTTTTCTTTTTTTGCTTCTGGTGGGGTGAATAAAGGTCTGAAGAATTGCAGTGAAAACTTTCATATTTCAGTGTTTATGCTCAGAGGAACAGCTAAATGCAAATCTCTAAGGAGAGAGGGACAGCAGAGGAGACGAGAGGGGGAGCCAGAGATAGTGTACAATAGGGAGGATATAGACAGACAAAATGGGTAAGTGGAAGGACATTTTATTCTGTTACAATGAAAACTTTTGTGATTGTTTCTGAATGTCCCAGGCAGATTTATTTCAACTTTAAGAAACGACACAAACAGCTTCAGTCAAGCTCAGACACACATATAAGTATTCTGTAGAGTTACATACTGTATGGCACACACACACACACTAAACAAAAGGTATACGTAAATCCACTTGCATCTTCTAAACTGTATGTATTATATGCATGCTTACATACACAGGCACACTCAAACATTTTTAAACACCTCATTTGAATTCAAATGATAATTTCACTATATTACCAAGAATCCACTTTAACTTGTCAGTCTTAAACAACAGAAACAATCACACATAAATGCATACACACACACAAAAAAAGAAAGAAAGAAAAAAAACTACAAATACAGGCAGCACACATGCCCTGATAAATGATAATAAAGTACTGCAGAATTTGACGCTCCTATCCATTCCAGTTCACCCAAGGCCATCTGTGACGGTTCAGTAGGTTCTAATCCATTACCTGATAAATAGATTTGAAAAATTAATTCCAAGCCAGACATGGATTTTCAGCATTTCTTCCTCTGCCATACATCTGTGTCTTACCCGTAGGCAGCGCTGGGGCATACCCATACAGCACACAGTCATAACTCTAGAGAATCAGCATCATGTATACACACAGATAGGGGGTGAAGCAGAAAAAAAACAAAAAAAAAAAAACAAGCCAATGCTCCCCATCTGCCACTTCTAGATTCCCAATTTGAGTTTCTATTTTTGTTAGTGTGTCATTAGCGTGTGCAGATTGCAAAGTGGTAAGAATGAATAACTTTGTCATGCTAAAAGGCATTAAGAGAGGTTGGAAGCATTGCTAGTGACAAGTTAGCTGTACCCTGCATGTACCCAAATGGGCCTGTGTGTGTTGTGTGTGCGTGGTCTGTCATAGGCTATTTTTGGGGACAAATTTCAGACTTATGACCAGTTAATTGGGGACAGCTTTCCAACTGGGGACAAAGGCAATGTCCCCAATTGGGAAAAAGCTGATTTTTGGGTCAGTGATTAAGGTTAGGGTAAAGCTAAGGGTTAGGCAAGTAGTGGTTATGATCAGGGTTAGGGTAAGGCTCCAGGAAATGAATGTAAGTCTATGTAATGTCCCCAAAAGTGACCATGATCTGATATGTGTGTGTGTGTGTGTGTGTGTGTGTGTGTGTGTGTGTACTTATGGCAGCACCTACTCCTCTACCTCCTCTGAGCCAACGTCACCGTTACTGATGTTCAGGCCAGCCCGGTCCCCATTGATTGTTATTGTTCCATGCTGTTTCACATTAGCAGGAAGTCTTTAACCTCTGATCCACATTGTCCTGACTCTGTTTTTCTGCCATTGCTCATGTCAGAGGGGACACAGAAAGGGAAGGCATGATCATTAACCTCTGTCAGGGAAACACACTTTTTCATTCGTCTGACAAAGCCCGTTTACGCCCCTAATTGGATTTAATGTGAGCACCGAAAAAAGGAAGGTTTTTATTTAAATGGGCTGCATTTTACTCCTGCAGTTGGCTTGAGAGTGCGGTGAGAGAGCAGAGAGAAACTGACAGAAAGCAATATCAGAATTAGTCTTTGTTTCCTTGCAGGCTCAAAGCACTTTCCCTATTTTTTTGCTGCCTCTTAAATGCTTTCTGTATAAACCACAGGATCCCCGCTGTCTCCTTCTCACTCATTTCCTGCAGAGAGCATTGATTTCTGTAGGGTGTAAATATGCGCTGCATTGTTTCCTTTGGTAGTTGGTTTGTTGTTGATTTGTTTTTCTTATTTGGATTTTTGTTCTTTTTACTGTATTCAGACCTAAAGCATTTTTGTGGAGACCTGGTCCAAGCGCAAAAATATGGCTCTTCTTTGAGTATATTATTGTCAGAAAATGTTTTGTAAAAATTTTGATGATGATATCAGAAATAAACATCTAAAGATGGGAGTCGTGATGTCTTGTTTACCTAAACATGTTGCAATTTGCAATTAAAGGGGAGATTAAACAATTTTACACATTGAGATTAGTGCTATGGGCAGTACTACCAAGCCTGTGAAAAGAGCTGTACAATGTCTTCTTGGGTCGGAGAGTGCTTTCTAATCATCTGTGCTTCTTGAAGGAGAGAATCACCCCTGATTATCACCACCAGGATTATCTCAGGTCGGACTTGGAGACTGCAAAATTAATGTTAATTGAAACCCTGCATTCGAAACTTTTGAAAGAAATGTTTTAAAGTTTAAAGTTTGAAAGACGTTGCACCATAAGATATTATCAAGTCATTGGAAATGTACGCCAGTGTTTTTGGAGTTTGTCCCATATTAGGAACTAGGATTGTAAAAGAATGCAAATGTATTGTTTGGATATGAACAGATAATGTGCATTGAACAAAAAAACAAGGGGCCATGGGAGCTTCTCAGATTTTTATCAATAGCTTTCTCATTTCTTTGGCAGTAGGAGAATCAAATAAATGGCAGGCAATCCATGCAACCAACCACAACAAAGTCAGTTGATTTCCACAATTCATGGAATCATGCCGGAAAAGCGACACACGTTTCTTTATTACAAGGATCACATAGATGAGACAACCAGATACAAGTAGCCAAGCAACAATGATAAATGACTGATCATTCCTACCATTTGATTTTTCATGAATCTTTAATAATGAAAGTTAAATTTATAACATGAGGTGTGGAAGAGATGTGATAGTTTCCCTGTGAGGAGTGAGGCAGTGATGATGATTCTTGAAATGTTTTCACTTATTAGAAGGTTGCAAGTAGAAAAAGAGAAAGTAAGTAAAGAAAGAAAGTAGAAAAAAAGCAAAACCAACCAAAACACTGCTGTCTGATGTTTGTTTCTACAGATACTTTACAATGCTAGCTTTTGGTGCTAACTGATGATGATTTATGCTGAAAACACTGATGGTAAAAAAAACTTTATAAAGCAGTGTTGTTTTTCCAGAAGACACAGTTCTAGCTGTTTGTGATGAGTCTCTGTTTTAGATGTCTTATAGTTGAGGCAGATGTGATTTAGCCTGCAAGCTTCCACACTGTCTTCTCAATTCCATGCTGCAATTTAAGGATTTCCTTGGTAAATTGTGCCACAGTTGTAATTGTGAAGATTCATTTCAGCCATAGTAAGATGTCCAAAGAAATATAAAAGCAATTTGTGCTGGGCTGAACTATAACTGACAAGTTAAAGACAGTTCAACACTCATCCAAACATCTCAACAAATTCATAGTAATGAATGTAATCTGGACCTTTCACCACCTGCAGGACTGCAATCACACAGTCCAAAGAGAGGGAACAAAATCACACTCAGCAGGCGTTGACAGCCTGTGGTTAGCCTGACTGGGGTTTCCTCAAAATAGCAACACGATCCACAAAGAGCATCATCAAAAAAAGAAACACAGACCACAATGTGAGACACATTGTGATCTGTGATCACATTGTGACAATTTCCGCACAATGTGTGAGGACACTGTCATCCCCTGTGGCTGGAGTTTCTGAGAAGTTTCATACAATATATTGGTGTTTTTGAAACCTACCAACATGCTGAGACATCGCTTCAGGCTCATCAATGGTCTACACACTAAAACATCATCTGAGCTGAAGTACCTATGCTGTTAAGTATAATAAGGGGTGTACATAAGAATAACAAAAAAAAAAAAAAAAATTGAGGATGATATTGCACACATTTAAGTTAGAGAACACATTTTGTTTCACAGGATGTTTTAAGGAAACTTCTCTTCACACACCACAACATAGTTAAACCATGTTGAACAGAACATCTTCAACATTTCGATAAAGTCCTGTGGATTCTGATTAAAATCTTTTGAAAAAAGTTACTACCTGGATGTATAAAATAAATCTTAACAGACAAGGGAAAGAAACGAGATGTGATCATTCTAATAATCCTCATATTGCTTATATCTACAGCACATGATGCAAAATGAGTCAAATGCTCAGTGCACAGTGGAGTGGCAGTACACCTTTTTTCTTTTTTTTGTGGCTGCAGATGTGCACCCCATCTGGGTCATACACAGTCATCAGTTTGCTATGGCTCTAAATATTACAGCCTGTTGAATGAATGCTATAGAGATGATGTCAGCCAGAGACACATATCAATTCAGAACACTTTATTGCTGTAATCAGGAACAAAACACTGCATCATGGTTGCTGAATTAATCCAGAATTGACCCAGAAATCAAACATGAAAGAGTCCCCCAAATGCATCTTAAATAGTAACCTAATACTTGATGAAAATCTTGTTTTTCTGACGTCCAATAGTTTAACCTCTCACCTTGCTACAGTGATGTAGAGCTACACCCAACAGTGTATCACTGTTGCAACGGAGCACACTTATCACCACAGCCAACCACACCCAACATCAGGTGTGGACAGAGGTGCAACAGAGTTTGACACTTTGACAACCATAGAGGGCAATGAAACAGTGCTTTTCAGCCTTTTCTTGAGTTACTCTTTGAGATACTTAGGATGCTTTTGGGAAATAGGTCCCTGTTCCAAACAGAGTAGTGGTTGATGGCACAAAACACAGTCGATGTTGCTCTTACAGGCGACTAGTTCCTGTGTTTACTTTCAGTGTTTACTTTCATTGTCAGACACTTATAATAAAAATCTGAGCCCGTCAGTGGCAAAAACAACCACTTTTAGTGGACGTACTTTGACAGGCACAATTGCCCCCAAGGATTACTCTGTAGCCTGTTTTGCGGCTGCTTGCTGAAGCACTCTCGCTGAATGCCGGACCAATTCCAAAACTTTTGGCCCCATTAGTCACTCCGACCCAAAATGATGAGAAAATATGATCCAGGTTGGATTTCCCCTTAAGAAAATTCAAAGACAGTGGTCATGTAACCTACATTTCAAAGTTTGTGTTTATTTTACAAACTTTTGTGAGACATGGCTGGCATACCAACACTCCAGAGTAACTTGATAAATGCAGCTGACTTGCTCTGAGTGAACCAAATACCCTCAGTGAAGGGGTACCGTCAGTGTCACAGAGATGGGAGATCTGTTTGCTTCAGCCTGCTGTCACTTCAGATGCACACATCGTGCCATCACTGCCTTAGAGGAACATGACAGGCCTGCTCACAGTCCGGCTCACAGCGGTTTTCAGGACATGAGGTCTTGCTATCTTTTACTTTTCCCCTCCAATGATCACACAGCCTCTGGAGTAACGTCAACACAAACGTCAAGCAATTATCCAGTATTTATTCGTCAAACATTTAAAAACGCAGCCAGGTAACCAACCATACTGCCAATGACATGGAGACCACTAATTTTAGTTCTTGAGCATACTGACATTCGTGAAAAAGAAACATGTAGGAGAATTTCTTAAGCATTGAAGTTCTCTGAAGAATTAAAACACAGAGTGATGAATCTTTTTCTCTTTACTTGTGCTTGCCAGCATGGAGAAGGCCACACAGCCGTTCTCCCGAACAACCAAACAATCTCAGCTTAAATACAGTATGTCCTCGTAGGAATTTGACAGAGAGAGGGTAATAAAGTAATAAAGTCACAATGTCGTAAAATAATAAAGCACATAGCCTAACCAATGAACACTGCTAAACTCTTGATGACCTCCTAACAAATTGGACACAGTCAATTCTACTACCAGGTGTCTCTAACAAGATTCATTGTACAGATGTCCTTCAGCTGTCTACAATAGTTAAGGCACATACTTTGACACAATAAATCCCTTACAAACATTATCATCATTATTTTACAATAACAAAGACATAACCAAAGTATTTCCTTACCATTACAAGATACTGTAGAATACTGAAATGTTGTGAACAGCAACATATCAAAATACACCAAATTACTATGCTTTAGAAGTGTACCAGCTTTTTCTCTGTAAAGACACACCTTATCTGAAAGGTTAAAAAAAAAGGTCTGACATGGCTGAGGGGTCAGCCTCTTTCAGCTGATTGCACACGGCCCACCTCATCTCAGTCTGTGTGAAAAAGCCCTTGGCTGGTTGTTGATTGGCCAGGTCAGGTGGCTTGGTAAGTATGCAGTGTCTGATTCTCAGTGACCTTTAAAGCAGCGTGATGGTGGTGTGGGGCTGAAAACTCTCTACTGGAAGGAAATAGAAAATTCATGGGTTTGAGACACTATGAGGTTGTTTCTCAGTGTTTTGCAACTGTTCTCTCTCGCTTTCTCACTCTTTTAAACCAGGCGAAGATTTCTATGGCGGTGTTAACCCTACATCCACTGTCAGTAATGGAGCTCCTCTGGGATGTAAAATGTCTTGTCCTCAGACAACCTACACTGGCTTTCAACTGCATCCTGCTACAGTGCGGATCCAGCCTAAGTAAATTTCTTCCACAACTGTTGCCCTCTATAGAAGGCCAAAGAGAGCCCTTTTTCTGTTCCCTTTAGCACTTTCCTTTTACACACTATGCCGTGTCTTCCCCTTGACCTGAAATGAGCAGTCATCATTTAAAAATAGAGCTTTCATTTTGCTCTTTTTGCCCTTTTTTGGTTTTGTGCTTTCATGCAGTATTTCTTTTGATGTTTCCTAATATAAATGCCATTTCTTTTAGATGTTTTAAGAATTCAATGTTTGGGACATTACTGAAAAATTCAATTTTGTTTATGGATGTACTGTACATTTTATACTGAGTGGAAAATATTAAGTCAGGCAGGGAAAATAAATATTGGTGCGATGGCAAACATAAATCAATGACAAAATACTTATTTCAAATGTTACTAACAGCTCCAAAAACAGAAATGATCTAAAATTAAGTTACATGCTGTATTTGTGAAGGGAGTTGTGTTCTAGCTGAGCAGAAGTTTTCTTAAATGAGAACATTCTGAACAAGCGGGGGCTGAAAAATGAAGCCAACCTGGAAGTTCCAAAAGCTGCAGTTCCTCAAATGGCCACTTGAGGCCAGCTCCAAAAACAAGCCCCATAGACTCCAATGTTAAAATGTCCAACTTTTCAGCAGGAATAAACATGTTTATGGCCTGGTACAAAAAATGGTTTTGGTCTCGATAGCTAATTTCCCCTTTTATGACAACTGTATGGGGGATGAATTTTTATATATCTCACCAGTTTTACTTATTAATTTTATTAAGGCTTAAAGTTATGCATAACTAAAGGTGTGGCTGTTTTAAGTGGCAGGTGCTACCACAACAACAATGTTGGTTAGGTAAAATAACCACAGAGTATTGGTGTAGCCATAGCCATAGCTGTTGCTACTTCAGTGTGTTTTCAGTCCATGAAAATTAATTGTAACATTTTGGTCAGCTGAAAAGTCTTATTCAGTAATTGGTTGTACTAAACAACCATCTAAGGAGTAGGATGTTCATTTTTTTTTCTAGTAAGTGCATTTTATTTTAATGGTTTTAAGCCTGTTTTTCGCTAGCAAAAATTAGCATTTGTATTAGCATTATCACAGTTAACCGTAGACTGTAAATACACCATACTAATAAAGCTAGCAGCTAGCAGTTAGCTGCTAGCGTTAAGGTCAGCTCCACTCTCTTGTCAAAATACGGTCACTTCAAGCTTTAAAAATCCAAGATGGCAACGGTCAAAATACAAACTCAGGCTTCAAACCATGGATGTATTAAGAGAACTGGATACAGCGTCGGAGGCAGGGCCCCGTTAATTCCTATGAAATTTGCTCAGTGGCACATGAAGCCAAAAAAGTTCAACTTCTTCCACATTGCTTCTGCATCTGTTGAGCCCATAGAGCAAGTACACTAGTGACTTTCACCAGTCAAGCCGGTTACTACTGGTTTGGCCCTCCAGTTAACTTGAATGGGGATAAAACAATTCAATCATGCAGCTCCTCTAGACTTTTCGAAATGTGATCGGACCGAACTGATCAAATTCTGATAGTGAGACGAGTCATTTTATGGGAGTTGTGATGCTCAAAAAAATTATCTGCTGATTTACAGACATCTCTTTCACAATGTAAGTCTATTGTAATTACACAGTTTGGCCACTATGTCAAATTGGGGTCTTGCTTCAAACGGGGGTTCACAAACCAATGGATTATGTCATGGTGGCTAAGTCCATTGTTTTTTACAGTCTATGGTTCTAAGTATAATCAAAAAGAACATCTTTGTTTAAAATGTAAAAAAAAAAAAAAAAAAAAGTTGTAATTATCTATTCATGTTCAGACTTGCTATCTGTAGTTTTACAGTAAGGGGAATTTGTATTAACAATCCAAATAACTCAAGCACCTTAAGATAGCATCTCAGATTTTGTTGATTTAGGTTTTCATTTTGGAGAGCTGACAGCTAACGGCTGCTGTTAGATGCCAGCAGGGAAGCTTTAAGTAGGGGGGTTTTCCACTACAACAGCCCACTGTTAAAGGATTCAGTAGAGGGAGAGTCCGCCCCCTGTGACAGAGCAGAGCAAAGCCTGTCTGCTGGGCCTCATTTGAAGAAGCATATTCAAGGTCACTAACATTTCCAGGACAGAATCTTAGAGCTTTAACCTTATGTTTATTTCCACCAAAAAGCTGGAGTAGCAGAAAGTAATAGAGTGAAAGCAGAGACACGATGCAGCCCCCCTTAGGGGGGGTGGTGAACTAAAGCTTAATCAGCAGCCTTCCCCCTATACTAGCATCACTTAATGAGAGGGAAGAGCGTTGAGGATGCAAATGCTCAGAAGGCTCCTTCAAAGCTGGTGTCAGTATTGTACACTGTTTACCCATGAAGCTTGCAGAGGGTGTGCAGGTGAGAGTTCATGGTCTTGAGTTCAGCAGCGAGCTTGATAGCCTGGCTTCAAGAAATGCCATGAAATGAGCATGGTTAACCGATGTGCAAATAGTGCTCTGTGCTTGAAAAGTGAGAAAACAGCCTTGGAATGCTGTGGAACTGTAATCTAAACCCTCACTGTAGCCTAAATAGTTTCTGTATGACAGGATGAACATCAGAATGTGTTTCTTACCTTGAACATGTTTCGGAGGATTGAGGTTTGTCCAAATTGCATTAAAAATCTCAGGCCCTCACCAATGTAATCAACTTATGGTTCCATCTTCCTTTCTTTATGCTTTTTCTTTTTGTTTTCTGCCCTAAAATCCAAACTCACCATGTGGAGTTTTGTTTTAGGCTGATAATAGGATCCAGTTTTCTGATCAGCTGTCCTTGGCAATGCTTTCTCTGAGCTAAAATGTATTCCTCTATTGCAATTTTTCAAACTCATCTGCCAGCAAAAAAAGCATCAGATGCCCACAACTAGACTGAAACTTGTGTAGGTAAGTATATTCTCTCTGCAGCTGCTTCACAGTAAAACCATTAAAGCAGTTGAGGTGGTTATATCAATTGTTGAATCAAAACACCCTTTTGGTTTCATCATTGCTGCATAAATAATGTCCTTTAACCTTTGCTATACATAAAACAAATTATAACCAAAACACAACCAGGAATCTAATGAGAACGCTGAGAAGACAAAAGGTGCCAGTATGTGAATTTGGTGTCATTAAGTGACATGTTAGTAGCTTAAAAAACAACTTTGGTGACTATAATGTGGTTTTACTAAAAATATGTTCATTTTCTGTGTTTGCAAGGTGGTTGCAAATCGGAACTACTTCATTTCACTTGCACAGTTGAACCAGTTGGACATTTTGCCTGAGGTTTAAATGTCTCTGGGGTTTCAGTCTGTCTTGCTTTGTTCACTATAAACCATCTTTAGCTCCCTTCCTTGGAGGTTTCAGTCTCTCATGGTGTGCAATCACTCTTCAGAACTGGACTTCTCTTACCTGACTGTAACCACTTTTGTCTAAATTGGTGCCTCTTCCTGATGTAGAGGCTCCCAAGGCAGAACACACACACAACTCATGCATCATTTGAAAATTTACTATGGGAGGGCTGCACTAAAACTCTCCACTGGGTAGGACCTTTAGTACTGAAACTGAGGAATGGGCTTCATTACAGTGTAACAAAGCAAAGTGGAGCAGATCAGAGAACAGTGAGGCCCCTATATGGTAGATGAATGGCTAGAAACAAGAATATGGTAGTAAGTGATTTCGCTGAAGCTCCAAAACAGCAAGGAATTTTGAATTTGTGAAAACTTCACAGTGAAAACAAGGTTTAACTCAGATTTTATCATTCAGATATAAGGCCAGTGGGTACTGGAGGCTGGTGTGATGGATGGGTACATTTGGCTTGAACTGTACTAAGATGTTCTTCATGTCTACACATATAGGATGTGTGTGTTGGTGCCATTGTCTTAATAATTTTAATTACTTTTGTCCCCCAACACATAATCTGTGCCTAAGAGTTTGTGCTTATCTGTTTCTATCACAAATTAATTACATGAAGAAGACACAACATCTGAAGAGGACAAGAAGTGAAATAAAGGAGCACTGAGATGCAGGTAAGGGATTGGTGTATGTATTTGCTGAATTCAGACAAATCATTACTAAAATTAAAACAGTGTTAACTTAATCTTAAACTTAACCCAAGTAGTTTTCTTTTTTCTTGTGTAGAAAAATGCAATCAAACACTGTGCTCAAGGAAAAAAGGTGCATGGTGCAGAAAACAGTACCAATTTATATCAAAAATAAACACAACTCTCCTACACTACTACAAGTTCCTAGAATGAATACACACACACACACACACACACACACTCACACACACACATACACACACACACACACACAAACACACACACACATAAATTAAAACAATTTATAGCAATATTTTTGTAAGCATTCTCACTTTACTTTTAGTGCCTAAAACTTTATATATATATATATATACTGTACTGTATATAACCACTGTATATAGATTTATTATTCCATGTGGCCTTTAAGTCAAGTGTCCTTAATCTAGTGAATTATTGGAATCAATCTTCTACTGCAGCACAACGTATTGAGACAAAAAAAAAAAAACATTATTCCCAATACAATATGCAATATGTATAATCATGTAAATGTCAGTAACATCTGAAATAACGTCAAACATAAAACTGTTAATACTGAGTTCAGAATATTAAAGGTACATCACAGAAAGTGTAGAGGGATTAACACAATGTCTAGCCAAGCTACGTGGCGCAAACAGCGTGAGCATCAGCAGCTTAAGTCCTCGGTCAGTGTCTACACTGGATGCATTAGTTAGCACTGAGTGTAGATCATCCGCGTTTTGGCAGTGCTAAGAACCCAATTCACAATCATTGTAGTTATGTGCATAAAATGAATATGATCTTGTAGACAGCTGTACGGATTAAAATAGTAGTGTATCTGTTCAGTAAGTGAGACAGACAACTGAAAAAACTATAACAAGCCTTAACTCTTCATTCATCAACTTGGTGTTCAACACTTTAATCATTTAACCTCAGATTTCAGTAATAGGCTACAATTTCAAGTTACTCTGACTTAAAGGGAAATTCTGGTATTTTTCAACCTGGACCCTATTTTCCCATCATTTTAGGTCTAAGTGACTAATGGGGACAAAAAGTTTTGGAATTGGTCCAGTATTGAGCGAGATCGCTTCAGCCGGCAGCCACAAAACAGACTGCAGTGTAATCACTGGGGGCAATTGTGCCTGTCAAAGTACGTCCACTAAAACTGCTTATTCTTGACACAGACGGACTCAGATTGTTATTACAAGTGTCTGATAACGAAAGTAAACACAGAAACGAGCCGCCTGTAGAAGCATTATGGCTAACTGCATAGGGATCTATATCTGGGGCAGCTTGCTGGCTAACTGAACCACCCACATATTCATCCACACACGCCTGTTTGTTTACAGGTATGACGCTGACTTTTACTGTTGTTGGACTGTAAAGAAACTAAAATGTTAGACATAATTCTGCTACATGCGGCTAGTTCCTGTGTTTACTTTCATTGTCAGATACTCATAATAACAATCTGAGCCTGCCGGCAGCAATAACAACCACTTTTAGTGGATGGACTTTGACGGGCACAATTTCCCCCACGGAATTACATTGTAGCCTGTTTTGCAGCTGCTGGCTGAAGCGCTCTTGCTCAACTGGACTGATTCCAAAACTTTTTGTCCCCATTAGTCACTTGACCCTAATAGATGGGAAAATGGGGTCCAGGTTGAAAAATACCAGAATTTCCCTTTAATCATCCGAGTTGATGGAGCTGCTTTCTCCAGTTGATACTACGAGCATGTAATTTAATTCACTGTGAAAAAAGTTTAACACTTTGTGTCCAAATTACATATCTGTTTAATCTTTCAGAGTTCAGTATGTTCAGACAGGCTGTGCTGGTTAGAGGTCAAGGAAGAGGACAGGCAGCATAGCTGAGAAGAAGACAAAGAAATGAGAGTACAAATGGCAAGAGCGGTCAGAGTCATTTGAATTGGTTGAGTGCCCAGAACATGAGCCTATTGGATGTGTGTGTGTGTGTGTGTGTGTGTGTGTTGTTTATCTCTTGTCTCCTATAAAGCACTTTGGAATCAATCTGTTTGTTAAAAGTTGTCTTTAGGGTACTTGACTTAGACTACAGATAATAAAACAAGAAAGGTTAAAGGCACCGGAGAGAAGAGTAAAGGAAAGGAGAGGAGCCGACATAATCCCAACTTGATAGAATTAGATGTGGCTTTTGATAAATGTATGACCTTGATATCAAACTAAATTTTCTGAAGCCCCAAGAGAGGGTTGAATATTTTAAAGATACAATTCAGAGTTCAGTTGGGTCTCAACAGTGGGAATTTAATATGAAAACTGCGTTGTGTTTGTATTAAAATTTCAGATTTATCCTTGGCAGTAAGTGCCTCTTGTGCAACCGCATGTGTGAGTTTGCTTTTTCTTGAACTTCGCAGAGATACACATGATTGCAAAGTGATATTATGAGTTCTAATAGGTCTCTGAGGAATTTTGTGTTAATGAGAATGAAATTATTCCATGTAACACATATGGTTAAGCACACATTATGGTGTTTGATCAGAAAACTCTGAGTCAAAGCAAAAGTGATATAAGTGGTTATCAGTGATTATCATGGGTTCCAATCATCTGATGACTGAGAAGTAATGGCAGCAAAGTTTAAATGTAATCCTGGCAATTGATATGCTAAAAGCATGGCAACACATCTACCATCTAACATCTTCTGGCATTGTAGGAAACACGTTCTTGGGTATGCTGTTCCATTTAAAGGAGCATTTAGCCATTAATCACAGGCCTTAAACTTTGACACTAGCCCAACGTAGCCAGATTCATTCAGGCCCAAGCCCGACAGCCAACAAAACCAGCCTGAACCCAGCACGAAGGGGTTTAGGAGGAACAATCAGATGGACTAAATTATCCACATACAACATAATCAATTTATCTTCATAAGACTTGTGCTGATACTTGTACTTTAGAACAGTATAGCCCTGTACTATAAATTAGAGACAGTAGTTGGACCTTACTTATGGGTACAGCGATTTCGAATGAAGAATCTTCTTTATACATCCTCCACACGCTACTGTAGGAATCACCTATTACCCTAAACCAGGGCTTAGCGTAAGCCATAAACTCTGCTCCATTAGATTGTGTTTGCAGTTTCTTGCCAAAATGGTTACCAAAACTCCACTGATCTGCATACACAACCTGAACTTTGCCACTCTGCCCTCCCACGCACATTCATTTGCAGCCACAAAATTAACAAATATGTAAGTACCAAACAATGGTGTTGTGACTGACAAAAATAGCATTGTGGGTGCATTTTTGCTTCTACTAGAACCCAGCATGTTTATCTGTTGACAGTTTTTTTTCATTCCTGAAGGAATAATATCTGTTGGAATAATGTGTGCTGTAGCCCTATGTGAGCAATTCAGAAGCATAATGTGATAAATACTGAATATTGAATAACAGCAAAATACCCCATTAAAAACACGAAATAGTTATTTATGCTCTATTTACTGTATGTTTCATTTCTATCACAGACACTGTTGCACAACTTTATTTTTCTCAAAGGGGCAATAAAGATAGATGTGTTGGGTAAAAGCCAAGTTTAAAGATGAGTGAAGAAATCTCACAAACAGTGCAGCAGTCTTGAATAATAATTAAGCTCAAACATTAAGCTCCAACATTGTTAACGGTTCTGATAATGAACATGTACAATGCTCAAATCTTTATAGACTCATTTTCCTCTGTACATATAGTCAAATCCAAAGTCCTGCTCTGATGCATGCAATCCTTTGGGTTAATCTAATTTACTTGGCGCTTTTTCATTTCCTTCCTCACTTGTTTTTATTTTTTTTCCTGTGTTAAGAGAAATTAGGCTTACAAAGTGTCATTTAGACAGGGTAATGACAACCATCTTGCTCTCAGCCACCAGCCAAATAGCGCAATGCAGAGGTGTAACATGCCACTAATTTATCAGCATAATAGGCAAGGCACATTGGTCTCTGCAGGGCAGGGGCTGTGCTGGCGGGGGTCTAATGGCCGGATGGGAGGAAATTGTCAAAGAAGACCATGAGGAAGTTCCATAGAACCTGACCTCTTGACTCTTGCAGAGCTCAGACAGAGATGTCACATTCACTCACGCCATAGAAACTGGCTGGATACAGAAACTCAGCTCTGTACAAGGATTGTATTCAGTTATGTCTCTAGATAGGAAGGAAGTGGTGTATTTAGATGTGTCATTAACATATTTCATCTTTCCCTTTGACAGATGATTGAAAGTGTGTCACTGGGCCCTTTAAAGCGGTTGGGTTCTGCTTTTTTTCTCTCTCTCTAGTATTTAGGCCTTAGCGGCAACTGAAATAGATCAGATTTCATTGATGTGTAAATTCTACATACTCAGCATCCATTGTGGGGAAACATTTTCATCGACATGTGGTTCAAAATTAAATTTGAAAAAATGTCTAAGCTAAAGCAATAGAGTGCATCTGATCTTTCCTTTCAGGCTCCAGACAGCAGTCTCTAACTCATTTGTGGTCATCTTCAAGGGCACAAAAGAATTCAAATCCCCTATCGTCCTCAATCTGTCTATGCCAACAAAGCTCCAGAGTGCTCTTCTCTCTTCTTTCTAGCCATCAAAAAACGTGGTTCTCTAAAAATGTATGAGCTCAATGCAGGAAATAGATTGTAACTTCAATTGAAAAACACACAGACAAACTTTGTCTTTGAAAGTTTGTGGCATGTTATTTTTGGTAAAGCTCTTGTTTGCATCAAGGCTGCTAACTTCTAAAGAACTGAATCATGCCTCCAGAGAGTAACAAGTAGAATTCAGCTCTCATCACTTCACCATTTAAGCAGTTGCAAAGCTCAAACTGAACACCGTTATCAAATAGAGTGAGGCTCTTTTTTGGACAGCCTGACTTGCAAAGAGCTCTGGATCTCTGATGTATTTAAAAATGCATGCAAGTTTTGCACGCAGGTTTTCAGAAGTCAAGGCAAATAATGTCTTAATATATCACACTCCCCAGAGTAATAGGCTTAATAAGCTTTTGTTGTGGCTGTTGTGAGCTGTACAGATTGCAAATGTATCAGATTTTCCAATTACTGTAACTGCACGGTGAACAGAGCTCATAGAGAAAGCAGACACTACACCTCGTTCTTTGTAGATGGGTTTTCTGAACTATTCGTGTATCGCTACATTTACTGAGGCAATAACCCCGTTCAATGAGCAACACTTGAACCCAGCAGCACAATAGATCCAAATCCATAATACTCTCTCCTGGGTGCCACAGCTGCAATACAAAAGACCCCTATATTGAATGCTCTGCTGGTGGTGTAACCCACTGTTCTGTAATTCTCTTGATTTTTATTATTATACAATACCCTGCTGTTTCTGATTTATTAGCTTGTTTGAAGTTATACACTAATTAATAATGCAATGGTATTACTTCACTATGCTGGCCACATGTCAAGCTTTTACTTTATTCCATCAAATGCATGCGAACAATAGAACAAGCTTATTATAATAATTTTTAAAAAAGAGAAGAAAAATGACCTGATTAGTTCAACAACCGCTGATATGAGGTTTAAAGAACTTCCCTCTGTATACCAAAGTTTAACTTTAATCCAGTATCACCTATTAAAATTTTATTAACACTTGTTTTTATATGGTTGTTTATTTATTCACCCTGTATTAATTCATTTATTTATTGATTTTCATCACCATACTTGCATGTCTTCAACTACAATCTTACTTTTTTTAGATGCATGTGTTGCTTGCTTGCTCTGTCTCTGTGTTACATGTTTTAAAAGGGACGTATCATGCACGTTTCCTGGTCTATATTTATATTCTGTGACTCTACTGGAATATCTTTGCATGACTTACAGTTTTAAAAAACTCCTTATTTCACTTATACTGACCCTTTATACAGTCCGTCAGTTCAACCTCTGTCTGAAACAGGCTGTTTTAGCTCCTGTTGCTTTAAGACCCTACTCCTGATGAGCCCACTTCCAGAAGTTGCCCCACAGCAGACTTCTGCTATGTAAACAAACAGTAGTAGTAGGATTTCACTTATTTTTCTCATTCTTTACTCAAAATGTCAGCTTCTCAAATATATCAGTACATGTTTGAGCTGAAATCCGATATATGAGAGTGGACAACGCAAACAACACATGGAACGTTAGCAACAACTGTAGCAACAAAGACTATGGAACGGATGGCCATTTGTGGGCATGTGCGAACAATCTGACATCAGTTCAAAGCCTGAGCTTTTGACTTTCAAGGAGCATTTTTACATACATTCACCTCAAGTTTTGGAACTTTGATTATGTTTAACATAAACATTGAACATTATAATAGTATAAAATGATAGAAAATCACAAAAAGCATGTCATGTACCCTTTAGTTAGTCCCTGATAATTTTGCATAATGGTGTCATGTATAGTTAAATTATTCTACTAGCATTAATATTTCCTCACTGACAATGAAAAAATATAATTAGATAAATAAATACATCTTAAGAACAATCATTGAACATAATAATAAGCAATATCATGTAAAAAAAAAAAAAAAAAAAAAGAACATATTGTACTGTATATATAATACATGATTAGCTGTCACTTAAGCCAAAGCTCTAACTATCTGTCAACTATCTATAAGTTGTTGTTTTTTTTCTTCCTTCTTTCTAAAAGTCAGAGAGCTACAGTTCATCTGCCAAAGAGAACCATGTTGAGAGTGACATTTTGTCTAACCACATCATATTTTATGCTCCAACTGAGCTGAAATATGATGCATGAAGTTCTGGCCCTGCAGTGGTGGCTGGAAAATTATTTGAAATATTTGACAGGGTGAAAATTAGCCCTGCACTAAAATACAGAGCTGCACTTGCAGAGGAGCCTTTGCAAGTAGCCCCTGAAGCCAGGCCAGGTTATCTTGGACACTGCAGAGGAGACAGAAAGAGAGGAAGAAGAAAAGAGAGAGGGATAAAGAGGAGGATTAGTGGGAGAATGAGGCTGACAAAACTGAGGCAGACAAACAAACAGCTCAACAGATTGACCGGGGATGGAGGGACAGATGAAAGCCACTGACTGAAAAAGTGACTCAGCCAAAATTCATAATCTTGCCATGACACAGGGGAAAGAGAGTTGTTTTCAAAGTTGATAACCTGTGCTAAGTGCCTCTTTTCAATATTGGTATAAGTTCCTCCCTCATGAGAAATGAAAAAAGGGGGGAAATGGACTGCTGGGAAGAAAAAGATGATGTATTCTGAGCACAAGATACCTGCCGCCGCTTAATTACAGGATCAGTGTCTTAATTACTGTCTGTAATCAGCCAACAGAATGACTGTCCTTTCGCTCATTACCTGAAGCGTCAGTGTTACAATAGACTTTTAACAGTGTCTCCCTCTATAGACATGCCAAATGAAAGCTAAGTCAATTTCCATCACTTGGGTAAACATCAGCTCTAACTTTTAACAGCACTTGTGAGGAAAGGGGGAATGGTGAGAAGAGATGACTGGCAAATAGTGCCAAGTTAAGACTGACAAAATGAATTTGTGGTTGCTGGGTTTATTATGATGTTTTTGTTGCGAGATGACATCTATTTCTTCCTTGGAAGGAACCACTGAAAGCTTGACAGAAAATCACCGGCTTATTTTTTTTTATACCTGAGTTTAAGTAGGGTAAAGTGTAGGTCATTAGATTTGATGTAGTAGTTTTTAATGCAGTTCCCTTCTCTGTATGTTGAATACCAGTTTATAAGCTCCAAATGGTTTGTATTTAGATAGAGCCTTTCTAGTCTTCCAGTCACTCAAATGGCTTTACAGTACATGCCAACATTCACCCATTCACACACACATTCATACACTGACGGCAGAGGCTGCCATGCAATGTGCCAACTTGCTCATCAGGAGTTCTAATGTTCATTCAAACACACTCACACACCGATGGCACAGCCTTCAGGGATCGAACCACTGATCCTCTGATTGGTGGACAACCCGCTCTAATTCCTGAAGCACAGCTGCCTGTTTGTTCTAATAAAAAATAATGTCTGAGAGGTGATCAACCTCAGAATTTATCAGCACCAGCACAGAGAACCCTGCTAGGATAAACCATCTAATATAATGACTGTTTTCTCGTTGCCAAGGCAGCCAAACTAAGATGTTTTTTTGCCAGTCTTTATTCTGTCTACTGTATGTCCTTGAAGCTTTTTGTCAAGCTGCGTTGGTCTATCAATGCAAACTCAATACCAACTAAAATCCTTTGAATTCAATATATGAAGAGAAACTCAATTAAAGTAACAATAACCACAAACCCATTGTTGAGGGTGAATCACTTTTTTATGTAAAACTTTGACAATTTCACATTTGCTTAACTCAAACTTGTCAAGGCTGAAACTGGAAAATGTAAACTTTTTTTTTTTCTTTTTTTTATGAAGTTATTGTTCAAATGGGGAGATATTGAGACTGGAGCAATTATATTCCACTAAACTGTCACATCATGTGCAGAGTAAAAAACCAATGGGACCACTTAACAGGCACTACAAAACACTTGGCTGAAAATCCCAAACACCTAACTTCAGTTTTATTTGCCACTCTGCGTGGTACAGCAGAGGGAGTAGAACACCTGTTCCTACATTTGCTCCTACAGACAGGTAGGACTCTGGGGATATAACTGAGGTCCAACACCGGGTTGTAAATCTAATACAGTGTCGGTTATCTCTTTTCTTTTTTTGGTCTGTGTCTGGAATGCCGGTAGATTTAGCTAATTAGTAGGAGCCAGGTGTTAATTAGCCGAGGCGAGAGGGGATCGGTTTGGTTCTGATCCATACTGCTGTGTCTCACGGAGCTCCAACTCTTTGATCTCCCCTGCAGGGCTGAATGCGCCACTGTGTTTGTCATTTCCAATTAGGATGTTAAACAGATATTCCAAAGATATCCCCCTTGCTACCCTTTCCCTTCCTCAATCCAGTCAGATGAGTGGAACAAGAAGGATGACAAATCGGCGGAGTGATTTTTTTTTTTTGTCAAGTGTTCTCCTTTAAGCTGTCTGACAGGAAGCTCTGAACATAAGACAACACCTGCTGAGGAGGACATGGGAAGAATATAAACATTGCAACAGTTTTCTGTCGGTTTGGATAAAACCAAATGAAACAAATGTCTTACCGTTGCAGTTATTATTTCAGTGTTAGTAGAGAAGACAGTTCAGTATTAACAGAGCTTTTAAACTGGCAGCACTCAGGCTGAACGTTCTACTTGCACAATAAATACACAAGTTGTTGAGGGCCATTTAATGCATCATCAAATCTAAATGTGTCACCAGCAGAACTGGGAAGTCATTTATGCCAATCAATCACCATATTATGCTAATTAGGAGAGTGTTTGTTGGCACGACCCTCAGAGACTTACATACATGCACAAATTCCACCAGAGATGAAAGACAGAGTGTACAGCCAACTGTTTGTGGGACTTGTAGTGCAGGTGACATACTACCTCAGTACCACGGATACTGATATAAATGGAAAAATTGTCCATGGCTATCCAAGTACGAAACAAACTCCCTAACCAGCAGGCTGCCATAAAACTTTTTCATTGTGATTATTTTTTACCCAGTCAAGAGTTTTGAGTTCCACAGTTGGTGATATTAAAGTTGAAAGGAGTTGATAGATAATATTAATTATAACATAAATAACTTAACAAGAAAGGGTCAAAACATGTCTCATTGTACAGCAATTGTAAGACAAAACAACAAAGAAAGAAGAGAAATCACTGTTGAATAATCATGTCTGTGTAAAAGTGAAAAATGAGAAGCGCTAAAAGTCTGCTTAATTGATGTTAAGCAAAGCAACTATAATTTTTAGAACACAAACCAGTAAAAGGTAGCTTGACCCCGTTTGAATTTTCAAAATGTTTGCTTACAGTTCTTTGTACATAATGAAATGTCAGTACAGTGACACTCACCAGCTGTAGTGACAAAGGCAACATGGCAAAAAGCAATGCATACTACAAAGAGAACCTCAAAATTATTTTAAATATGCTATCACATAAAACAATCACATAATATTTCTACATGTAGTTGCTAAAATAGTCATAATTTAAAGGTGCTCTGTGAAGTGTTCTTGTAAATACAGTTATGTTATTACTGCAACAAAACTTAATTGTCTAAATTCAGTGACAAAATACATAATTGATCCAAAAACAAAATTGTGTTCTGATTATGGTCAAGATTTGGTTAGTTTTAGGCACAAAAAATGATTTGGTTAGTTTCAGTAAAGATCATGGTTTGAGTTAAAGTTAGTGGACCTTCCTCTTCATGGTTTCTATAATATACACTTGGGTGCAGTTAGGGAACAACAGAGGTCATGATTAAAAGACACCTGTCTGTAGGAAACAGGAAATGAACAGCAGTCTGTTATTTTGTTGTGGCTCTGTAACAGTGACATAATACTGTCTCCTTTGTTCTTGATGGACGAGAGTCATAATTATTACAGCCATTAGAGGGCTTTGTCACTCAACAGGGTATCTTTAATATGCAGAAAGGTTCACATAAGACAGATATGAAAAGGCTGTCTGTAAGTAACTTGCAATTAATCCAAGACTGCAACTCCCAGACCTGTAAAAATATTGGTGAGTGAAGGCTAATAATGTAAGTCTAGATATAAATTATGTGCATGCTTCATGTCAGGTCCTATCATTGATGTCGGACTTGCTAATGTAAGGGCTTGATGTTTTTCTCATAGTCATTTGTCCTGGTTAAGGCAATCACATGAGTTTGCCAAGTTCTTATCATGTCTTGACATTTTATTCCAATTTATGAAAGAGATGGCACAGTGTGAATATGCATAGAAAATGGATTAGTGGCTACAGAATTTTACTGGTGTCTCATTTGCATCTCTGCAGTGCCTCAAATATCTTGCAGCAGTTGCTGCACTGAATCGTGTAAACACCTTTGTTTTGTATGATGAAAGGCAGGTGGGGGGGTTGAGGCATTTTCAGAACAGCATGCAAATACAGAATAATAGAGGATTAGAAGAGGCACATTTGCATATGAACAAACTGTTATGGGGAATGCTTGATGTCTACAGTCTATGGATGAACACTTGGATGAGTAATGTGTCTTGTGGATGAGCACGTGCAGAAATAGCTCATGGGTTTTTCTCCTCAGTAGGATCCAATTGATGGGCTTACACAGAATTAGCCAGGCTTTGGAACTATAGGATTTGGCTGCACAGACACAAATAACAGGTCATTTAACATGCTGCTGTAATGTTGTGTCGTAATTTGGTAATTGTTTGCCTGTTTAAATATGAACCTATGAGTGTTCTCATTTTGAACTGCAAATCTGTGTGAACAAACCACAGAGGAAATGGACGATTAATTGGATGGGCGGCACACATTTCCTGTGTTTGCACAGTAAATGGGATGGATGGGTAACAGTGTGGAGGAAATTTCTGGCTACAGTACGATGTACAATTGCAGGTTTTAGGACACAAAATCTCTGTGTGTGTGGGAGGAGAGAGGAGGCAAAAGGACAGAAGGCAAAGAAAATCCATCACGGATTGAAAGGCATGTCACTGAACAGAGAAAGTCAGGCAGGTTTATACACAGCAAGGGAGAGGGGCACAAAGGGGGAGAGAGAGAGCTAAAAACATGAGAGTGTGAGGATAAGGCTACAGGGGAGACAAAAAACTGCAATTGAGTGATACCCCTCTCAACTTGATTTTGAGTAAGGGAGCTTGAAGGGTTAGAATGGGGAAAGTCATTTTGAGGGGAAATCTTAAAATTGAGAGAGCTGAAAAACAGAGAGAACTGGAGGGGGAGGCGGAGGGGAGTCTTGGGGTGAAGAGATCGAGGGGAAGAAGAGACGTAGAGTGGTTGCCAAATTTAGGGCACAGCATTAATAGCCAACCCAGTCTCACAGCAGTTAATCTATAGATTTGTGTACATGGACACAAATTTTCCTTTTTTTTTTTTTCGTGACACTCAACATGACTTTCAAACTAATGTATTTCAGTTGGATGTATATGTTTCATGCCTTTACCATGTTTTTTTTTTTTTTTTTTTTTTGTCAGTTGGGACTTGGGAACACAGAAGCTGTATTGTTTTTCTCTCATTTGTTATTAATTTTTAACTATAACCTCTACATTACTCAACAGTCAATAACAAGATTTTATCTTTTTTTAAAAATTTCTTTATTTTAATTTCATCAGTACAGTCAATGGTCTACATCAGTCTAATGGGCGGACTGGAGGACCTGCTGACTTGTTGTGTGCAGAACTCCATTCAAAAACGTTGAGATTTAATATTGCTGTCCTTTTCTGAAAGTGTGCTGCTCACATAAAACATGATAAAACCTGACAGTTTGACTGACAGACTGAGTGAATGTGACTATTTAACAACCAAAGCAGTGGGATTAAAATAAAATGTTTATGTTTTTATAACATTTTATGAACTGTTGAGTGTTGAGTAAATTGGGCTAGCTAACATTAGCAGCTTTATTTCCAGTCTCTCTGTGATGATGCATCAGCTGGTTTTATTCCATATCTTGATTAACTTTCACTCAGATCTGTAGATACAGATTTCATGAGTTTGCGAGCTGTTTTATGTATTTTTCAATTGGTGGTAGCAGGTACTAACAGGCTACGCTAACAGTGTGTCAGTGTGTTGCGTTATAAGCAGTCCGGATGGTCTGAACAGAACTGAGGAGCTGTATGGTTCCCACCCTAAGTATAATATTGGAGGAAAATGGTCACCGTGTGGGTCTATTGTATTGTCGGCGGTTTGCGCATTCGACTCCTGTTTTTGGCTAAAATATCTGAAATAAACCAACATCTTTACTTTCTCTCAACACAAATTACCTAGATGCAGCTAAATAACTAATTTGGCTGTACTAGATATTTGATATATTCAGTAGATATATCTTTTCACAACCCTATTTACAACCCTAATTTGCAAACTCGAAGATTTGTATCAGGCTGCATGGCGCGGCTCTAGGGAATAATACTGAACTAAGAGTACACTGAGGACTTTAAGTAGATGGTAAACATATTTGTGTATTTAAAATATCTAGTTGTTAAATGGGTGAAAATTAATTTTAACCATATTTTACCCATATTTGACAGCATCCCCATTTGTTGACTATACTCATATGATAGCTGAGGTCAAGAGCTCTCTATAACAGTTGGTCCCATGTCTGAAGCCCTTTTGTTGCTGTATTATAAGCCTTCAAACATGCACCAAGGTCAAGGTTCAAAGCTCAGTATTTCAAAGCAGGAGCCATGTAGAATCTTCATACAGTCATATGTTACTATCCAGGCTGACGTTTGGGGTTAGGACTGAAAAGACCAACCTACTTCTGGGCGGCGGGACATCCGGTCGCCCATCAGACTGATGCAGACCACTGACTGTAGGCTACTGATAAAATTAAAATAAAGAATAAAAACAAGGATAAAATCTCATGATTAAATGTTGAATAATGTAGCAGTTAAAGTTATAAATGAATAACAAATTAGAAAAAACAAAATACAGCTTCTGTACTCCTGAGACTGGGTTGGGTTGCAATAGCAGGAAAACAAATGAATAAAAATAACAATAAAATTAAAAATCCTTTCTCACCACACAATGTTCATAGCATGATTAATACTTAATAAATTGTGATTAATGCAGAGGAAAAGTATTATTGTTGTTTTTTTGTTTTGTACCTTTTTAAAATAGTTCTAAGAAAACAAGAATATTTGGTCTCACTTTTAAGATTCCTGCACAAATTTTAGGCATAAAATTTGTGTAAATGGTATTTGCTTCTTTGCCACAGGAAGAAAAAAAAGAAAAAGCTGTATCAGCCCTGTAGAAATGATATACATTTTTGAACACATCACCTTAGTAGAATAAGGATGTACCACAATAATTACAGGTAGAAAAATCCTTACAATTGATGATGATGAAAGTGGTATCTTTGATGATAAACTGTGCTCTTGAAAAGAAATTGTTAAATCACACATGGCAACAGTTACATTTCAAAAAAAAAAAAACATGCTTGATGAATGATAAACACGAATCTTTATCTTCCACAGATTGCATTTATATTTTTTTGATTGATGTTTGATGTGTTTTTTTATGGTTAATGTGAGAAAATAGCAGGCTGTGGAATACTCTGTGTGACAAAGGAAGGAGTGACAGTAATGGGATGTCATGACTCCTGCTTAATGTATAGTAGACAAAAGGCCAGCAAAGAAACTGACACTATGGCAGTGCCACCAGTAAAAGGCCCATAGTGAAAGCCAAGAAAAAAAAAAAATCTAATGTAATGCAATAAGCACTGATGTTCTCCAATGGCCACATTTCCCTGTTTTTTGTAAAGCACGTCATTCAAACTGGCCTGTGGACCCTGAAGGCTTTTATCAATCAATGTCTCTGCAGAAGCAATTATAAGGAGAAGCACTTCTGCTGTAAACCAAATCATCGTCATGCATTGCCTCCCAGTAAATGTTAGATGGCAAGGCAGCAATAGGTGGAAATTGAAAAGCACTACACAGTTATGCTTCAAGGACTGGAAACGAGTTGTTTCATTCAATCAGACAAAGGCACCCAGATGCTAATTGAGACAGCATGAATCACTGCACTCATGCTCATCAGAATATCTGAACCCATATGCTAGTTACTGCAAAAAAAAATCTCAGAGGAGGTTGTTATAAACACAGAAATTTTCTAAATTTCAAGACTGTATCCACGTCTCACCATCTTTCTTTCTCACCATCTCTCTCTCTCTCTCTCTCAGTCAGTTTTGTGATAGACTGACCTAGGGATATAAATGACATGAATTCCTATCTATCATTCCTCCTCCCTTCCCTCTCCCCTTCTTCCTCCCTTGTGCTGTGGAAATCAAAGACTGCTGAGCCAAGGGGAAAAAAGATTCCATCAATCTTCGCTTGTCCCTAACAGTCACATTTACCTGACAAAGTTGCACAGCACTCTGTGAAATGCGGTTCCTTCCTGCCAAAGCCTTGGCTTATGCCCCTGAAATACTGTTTCTTTCTTTATATTAAATTCTATTTAATGGGCTGACTTGGTGTCTCAGCAGGCGTAGGTGCATAATGTGAACTTGCAAGATCATGGAATCTGTCTCATGACCTTCGTCACATGTCTTCCTCTCTCTATTTTAAGCTTTATTTATTCAGAGAGGGTTTGCTGAGCACGCAGGCTCGCTTTCAACAATGCCTTGCTTAACATTCATACAGTTGCGCACATTCACTGCCCTGCACTGATACAGTCTTTACTGTTGGACGCTGAGCAGCTCTACTGGTGCAGCTGCACTCCAACCCTTTGACTAAAGAGACCCTCAGTGGTAGTTGTTGAGTTTCGTTGTCTTGACAGTACCTCCCAACCTGCACGTCTTCTAAATCTTGTAACATCTATCTCCTGATTAAACCTAATGTTGTGACTTATATTTGTGCTTAAATTAGATTTTTTTTTTTTTTTACAAACACATGAATTATATTTTGTGTTATCATTCTAAGAATTTCATTTGACCAAACAAATTTTTTTTCTGTGCTCAATAAATATATTTGGTGTGTTTGCCATTATGCACATAACTATACAATTATAATCACACTCACTCATAGTGTTTCTCAACATATCTGCTGTGTTTGCTCTTTGTGTGCTAGGATGCAAGCTAACCAAAGCTAAAGTGCAGACTAACTTACAAACAGAATTTAATAAAGGTTCATAGTTATTTAACCAAAACTGTATGGAGTGACTATTTGCAGCCAGCAGATAACTTGAAGCTCTTTGCATCAGTTCATGACCTTGTAGCTCTCAGTGTCAGGGTATAAGACATCATCTTCTGGTGTTTATCTTTAAGCAGTTTTGTATATGCAACAACTTAAAATATTTTCTTTAAGACGACGGACTGACCAGAGAGTTGTGTTATGATTCATTAAATTATCCATCATTCCCTATTAACTGATAATCCTACTGGCAATTGGATTGGAGACAAAACAGCCAATTAGATGATCTATTCCAACTTTCCATCTGGCTAAAATTGTGGCACACTGTAAAACTTGTTCAAGTTGAGTGAGCAGACAGACCCACCTGAGCACACACAGCAGAGATGATGAGAGAGAAAGACAGGCACTGTGAAAGAGTATCCAAGAGTTTGAGATCACACAGTGGGAGATGAGTAGAACTGAGTGAAAGAGATTATCATTGAGCACTTATGTGCATAATAGCAAACACGCAAAGATATTTATTTAAAAAATATATGTTTTTATTTATTTTTGAATTATTCTTAGCATGAGCCAGTTTCTCTACAAAATATATTTTATGTGCTTGCAAAAATATTCTTCATTGCTCAAAGTGTACCATCATGTGCTGAGGGACGAAGCACCAATATAACACCATATTCTACAGTGTACTTGATATATGGCCCCTGGAAAAGTTCTATGAAGAATTCAGAATACATAAAGCTTATCCAGACTTTCACAGCAGACACAGCAAAGTGCAGATACATGATGTAAAATTAAGCAAAAATATATTATATGAGGAAGTCAGAGCTTAAGTACTCCACCAGTAACATAAATAATGCCCTCAAGGCTTTCATGTCTTAGTATCATGAACAGCATAGTCATTAAGCTATCTCAGCTGGAGATTTGAATCTGTATCTGAAATATATAAACAAACAATATAGACTATGTGTGTACCTAATCTGATGCGCACATCCTCTCGTACTTAGTGTATGCTTCCATTATATTCAGAAACACTATTTTAATCTCCATTCTTAAGTCTAATGTGGAACCAATAAAATTCCACTTCCAGTTTGTCAGAGAGCCTTTGGATGCAGTCCATGTATTTAGTTGAATTGAGTTAAATTTTGGATGCAAATCAAAACAGTGCACATTGCTCTCACTCTGTTAACAGTTTAGGACAGTGCAGCCCATTCTCCTATCAAAACAATGGATTTTGGTATGCATTTGCTGTGAGAGCCCAGGAGGGGAGCAGCCACAGTGATCCACTGTGTTTGTCCATCCCTGCTATTTTCAATCTTCGTTCAATGAGAGGTTATCTGGCCAGATGTTCATCTCTGTCAGATCAGATTGACAGATAGCAGTCTGGGATAGCAACCTCTGGGGGTATTTTACAAAGCAACATTAGCGAACAGTTCTGTTATATCCTGCCTGCATGGAGACACATTTAATGTTATGTTTAGAAAGATAATTTAATCAGATACACTGGTGATTTAAAATACAATATGCAATACACTCACTCCAGTCTATTCGAGGCATTTTTACATATCCCTTTTTTGAGAAAAATGATGACAAAACTACAACTTCAGAGGGGCCAAAAATAAATAAAATGCACACCATTTTATTTTTATTAGATTCAACATCAAAATATTTTTTTAAAACAGCAAGATGAAACAGTAACCCTACAATAATGTTTGCATAACTGTTGATTTTCCAGGCCCTTTTGTTATTGAGTTTATACTGTATAGTCTATTTAGTCTATTTGGCAGCGCTGCTATGGGCAAAGCCTTCTTGGTATTGTTGTTTTCTCCTCAGCGTATATTTAAAAGAGCCACCAGGTTGACATTCCTAAATGACACAAAAGACACAACAAAGGTTCATAAAAAGTTTTGTCCCATTCCTGATCAGTAAAATATGGTTTATGACCTTTTACCAAGAACCACAAAAAAGCTATTTTTAATAAGATGTATAGAATATTCTTTGATTAAAGGGTTACTCCATAATCTTTCATTCCCTAATCTCTAACACATTCTTGTCTATGTTTGAGCTGTTTTAGCTTTTTTCTGCTAAAGCTTATCTGCTCTCTCTACCGTGGTTGCTGTCACTTTCCACCAAATGCCAAATTTTGAAACTAATCTCTAAAAACTTCATTTAGGCCCCACAATACTATTCAAGTGGATTTACTTCAAGTAGTTAGTCATTATATAACAGTCCTACTGTACATGAGTAATTCTTCTTTGACATATGATATGGAGATGTGCACTGTAGATATGGAATTGTCCTCGACTACTCACTGAATGAATTCCATGTTAAGGCAAAGATATTCAAAGATTGCTTTGCAGAGCTCCAAAGCTGGAGTATATCTGTCCTCATTATTCTGATATGATATTGCCCTAAGACAGATCAGACAGCAGATGCTAACTACTCCACTAAGCTTGAATAACCCCTAAAATCTTTGCCCAGACTTATTTTTCATTTCTGCATGGAAAATGTTATTGCAGATATGCTTATGATGGTCTTTCTAAGTATAGAAAGTTCCCTGGGTTTGGCTGAAAGCCTAGAGGATCAACATTATCATTGTGGGCCAGAGAAGAGCTGCCCAGAAGCTTGTCCCCAGAGGCTGCTTAATGAGAGGACAGAGAAAGTGAAGAGGAATTGAAGCACCTGAAAGCCAGCTGTTTTCAGAGTCCACAGCAGAAACAGCGCCTGCAGTGAATGTGTTGACATGGCCACGGGGCCTCTCCAGACAATGTCACAACCCCGCTCTGCCTCCCGGCCAGCCAGCAACATCGTTTATCCAACACGTTAGCCCCGTAGCTGCAGTTAGGGTGACTTAACACAAGATGACTCCACAGCTAAGGCAGAATTCCTGAGGATACATGGTTTATCTGAGAGGATACCGGCCTCATGGCATCCAATTCATTGTGTTGACACACATACAGCCACCTCTGGAATACACCATGACAGGTGTATGATCTTATTGCTCAGTATCAGGTCTACACAGATCAACATTATCCTTTTTTTTTGAGTTAAGTGTTTATCTGGATTACTGCAAGGCACATATGTGGTATTTAGCCTAGATTTTATTGTACAGCAGCTGAATGTCAAACAATTCACTGATGACATCACTAATGATCAAAAGGGCACTCACATCCATATCACAGAGAACTGTTTTGAATATGTGAAAAGGCAAATGGCATGCAATATAGCCAAGTACAGCAAAATTAGGTAAGAAACCAACATATTTTTTTGTCATTAAAAGTAGATATTTTCATTTGTCTTTGTTTTTGTCTTTTTGCCTCCTCCTTTGAGCTTTGATCAAAGACTCAAGACAGTTGATGTTCAGAGAAACCACCCTTTTCATAACAACATGTGAAAATCTTAATAGCACATCTCCGTGTATGTAGCATTGGCCTCTACTCATTGTCAGCCTCTGTGGTAAGGCTTTTTGTGGTATTGACTTTGCAGAGCAATGAAAAGAAAAAATGTGAGTAGAGCTCACAAGGAGCAGCCACACGTTGTGTGGAGGACTTTTAGCCGGAGCCATGTGAATATTAGCATTATGCTATGAAGTGGAAGCTCGCAGTGGTGAGTGTGAGGGAGTAGGGAAAGCAAAACTAAAGTTGCTTCTGGCCCTCTGTAACCTCTGCAGGAAATTAAAATGCAATAATGGAAGCACCCTCCTTTTCTAAATGAGAATATAAACCAATGATGGATAGCAATAATCTGAGCAGTCAGCAGAGCGTATCGAAGGCCCCAACGCCCACATAACCATGGTGAAACATTCAAGAAATGGGAACTGGAGGGCTGAAATCAACAATAGAAATAGCTCCTCTTCCAGAAATAACCAGAATTAAGGTGAGGGTATTGTGGACAGGGAAAGAGTGGGAAAAAAAGTGAGATAAAAAAAACATCAAGCAGTTGGGAACCCAGTGAAAGACAGCATCCAGTTTGATGCTTCTGCACATTTACTCTGTGTTTGCTGTGGCCCTGTGTGTAGGTCAGCATTGCTGTGCATGTGTGTGTGGCGAGTGTTTGTCTTTCCTCCCTCTCAGATACCAGTCCAATGCAATGTTTGTACCTGGCAATGGATGCAGGTGCAGAATTGACCTGAAAGTCCCATCTCACTGCTGCATCATGTTTTTTCTCTCTCTCTTTTTGTTCAGTGTCTCATCTGTTTTCTTATCTCAGTTTCATTGTCCAGCCTATTGTGCATTATGCTGTTTTATCCCAATGACTATTGAACCTGATGTCTTGACAAAACCATTCTTATTTGCAAAGAAATAAAAAAATTAAAATAAAATAAATGACTGTGTAAAATAGCATTTAAAGATAACAGATGTCTTGACTAAAAAATGAATCTGACTCTCTTGCATTCATCCCTTTTTAAAATTTACATTGAATAAAGTGACTACATGTAGTTCTATGGCACTTTTCAGCCTCTTTTAGATAATTTTGTCAGTTTCACGGCATATTTACTGTCTGGTTCAGTTTCACTGCTCTCATCAACCATTTTTTCCAGCAGCAGCAGGCAGCTGTTGTCAACAAACAACCAGGGGTAAACTACTTGTCCAGCACCCAACAGCAGACAAACATAGCTAGCAACGAGCAGATAAATAAAGTGGAATATCTAGCAGCTAAAGAGCCAGATATTTGTCTCCAAAGTTGGTGAAGGACAAAACAGTGCTAGAAGAAGAGTTACATTCATCATGTGGTTATGAATATGACCCCAATGGGATGATAATGTTTCCCTGTGTCTGCTGGATGTGTAAATTGGCACTTACAGCACAATAATGTGTCAGGGTCCATTGTCTGTCCATTGTCCATCTGTCTGCTTGCTTTTGACTTTTTGTGCCCCATAGTGGCTAAAATTTACTTAACGCAGCTTTAAACATAATTTACCATAGTCTTAACTAAAATATTCTAATTTAACCATCTCCCAAGAACAAGAAACCTAGGAACATAAAGTCAGCTGAATTAGAATGTCCTTATTTGACAAAATTCACAATTAGGCTTAAAAAACAGGACAACACACTGACCTACTGCAAACTCAACCAACTTGATGAGATGACAGATTCATATCAAGGTTTCTGCCAATTTATTTTTTCACCTTTTACAAGTGCAGGTAGACTTGTTATATCTCTCAAACACTGTGTCTTTCTCCGCTTCACAATTTTGTGACTGATTATTGATTAATTCGATCTAGGCAGCATGTATTGTCTGTGAAGTCATTCTTGATGAAGTACTGTATGAATAAATTACTTGAATTGACTGCACAGCTGAATTGACTAGAAACAAGAGCACACCACCGCTGCTCTATAGCAAACAGTAACAGCATGGGGCCACAGAGGTCAGTGGTATCCTCCCCTCAGAGGCCTTTTACACCACCCATGACCAACCTGCTCACCTTGGAATGACCTGGTTATTGTAGACTATTTGGAAGCAGACTGTTTAAGCCATGTCAGCTGGCCTAAATAATGCCATCACCTGAACAAGCAGGACTCAGCAGAGAGATGGGGGGATTAGCCAGCGTGTTGGCTGCTTGCTGTCTCGCCTGCTGAAGGGCAGATGGAAATTACTTGGAAAAACAATCCTTTTATCACCAATGTCAATATTAATATTAATCACCCAGGGAGCAATTCTGTGAGCAAAACTCAGCATAGATACCCCCCGAAAATACAACAAAAAAAGCTAAACATTCATTCATAGAAAGACAAACACACAAAGGTACACACTCAGAGACTTGTGCCCAGGCCAACACACAAACACACACACACACTCGCTGAAGAGATGAAGGTCACTTTAAGGACAAAGCTGCAATGGCTGGAAGTGAACTAACCCTGGATATAACGCCCAGTGTAACTTCCCAAAGAGTCATTTAAAATATTTTAAAGCATAGGTGTGATACATCTTTCAAAGACAATGATCAAATGTTTTCAATGAACAAGTCTAAGACTTGGAAGACATGGATGAGGTAGAACTGAATGTATAACATTTGTCTCAAGTAACTCTGCTCTTATTTATATTAGACAATCACAGGGACATGTTTGCTGTGTCAAACTTTCAGTTTTACCTTAAAACCATCATCAAAAGGAGGTACAGGTTTTCGGAATCAGAATCAGAACCAGGTTTATTGCCAAGTAGGTTTGCACATACAAGGAATTTGCCTTAGTGTTGCTGTTGTGCGTAACAGTCAAAAAATATAAACAAAATTAAGTAATCCTAAGTAATATAAAAAAGAAAGAATTTACAATAGAAAAAAATGAAAAAAATATGTAAAACATATTATAAGTGTACACATTTAAATTTTAAATATTAAATAAAAGAGAATGAGATGAATGTACAAAATATTGACCAGGAGTAAACAGTATATGCAGTGTGAATTATAAATGATAATAATAATACAAACAGTGTTGATGTAACATGCCATGTAAGTTCAAAGATCACAGATGTAAAATTGTGCAGTTGTGGTGTGTTACATTAATATAATGTGTAATGTCCATGGGGGGGATAGAGTCCATGTCAATGGGGGTGCCTGGGCCTTGTTGATGAGGCCAGCTGCAGGTGGGAAGAAACTGTTCTTGTGACATGAGGTTTTGGTCTTGACAGACCTCAGCCTCTTGCCAGAGGGGAGCGTTTCAAAAAATGTATGTCTAGGGTGGGAGGGTTTAGCCATGATCTTTCCTGCTCACCTCAATGTCCTGGAGGCATGCAGGTCCAGGAAGGATGGCAGATTGCAGCTGATCACCTTTTCGACACAGCAAATGATACACTGCAGTCTGCTCTTGTCCTTGGCAGTTGCAGCAGCGTACCAGATGGTGATGGAGGAGGTAAGGATGGATTCATGTAGAGGAGCAACATCATTGACTTTGGCAGGTTGAATTTCTTCAGCTGCCACAGGAAGTACATCCTCTGTTGAGCCTTCTTGGTGAGGCCGCTGATGTTCTGCTTCACTTGAGGTCCTGGCTGATGATGATTCCCAGGAAGCGGAAGGACTCCACAGTGTCAACTGGAGAGTCAAACAGGGTGATGGGGGTGGATGGGGCTGTGTTTCTTTTGAAATCCACAACCATCTCCACTGTCTTTGGAGTGTTTAGCTCTAAGTTGTTTTGTCCACACCAAGTGACCAAATGGTCAATTTCCCCCCGTAGGCAGTCTCATCCCAACAAGAGATGAGCCCAATGAGGGTGGTGTCATCTGCAAAATTTAGGAGCTTGATGGACTAATGACTGGAGGTACAGCTGTTGGTGTACAGGGTGAAGGGAAATGGGGAAATGATGCAGCCTTGATGGGAACCAGTGCTGATAGTCTGGGATTCAGAGATGTGTTTCCCAGCTTCACGCGTTGCTTCCTGTCAGACAGGAAGTCGGTAATCCAGATGCAGGTCGAGTCAGGTACATGAAACTGGGAGAGCTTGTCCTGGGATGATGGTGTTAAAGGTGGAGCTGAAATCCACAAACAGGATCCTGGCATAGGTTCCTGCAGAGTCCAGGTGCTGGAAGATGAATTGGAGAGCCATGTTTACTGCGTTGCCCACATACCTGTTGTCTCTGTATGTGAACTGAGGGGGGTCCAGGAGTGGGTCCATAATGGTTTTGAAGTGGGACAGTACAAGGCACTCGAAGCAGGCTGGTACGTGGAATTGCAATGGCTATGAAAAGTATTCACACCCCTAGGAAGTTTCATGTTTTATAGTCTTAAAACATTGCATCAAAGGGGATTTAATGTGGCTTTTTGACACTGATCAGCGGACCCTTTAATGACACTCACGGGGTTTCAATCCATTGTAGTATAAATGCATGTGTATCTGGAAGGTCTAACTTCTTGTAAGTCATGGAAAAACCTACACATGAAGACAAAGTTATAATTCTGCAAAAAGGTGATTGAAAAGCAGAAGTCAGAGGATGAATACTAGAGATTTCCAAGTCACTGAACATTCCTTTGAGTACATGTAAATCAATTATAAAGAGACAGAGAGAGTATGGAACATCTGTAAATCTCCCTGGAGCAGGTCGTACTGAATAAGACTATTGAGGGAGACCACCAAGAGACCTATGACAACTCTGATGGAATTACAAGCTTCACAGGCTGAGATTTGAGACTGTGCATATACAGTTGGCTGGGTTATTCACCAGTTGCAACTTTATGGGAGAGATGCAAAGAGAATGCCACTCTTAAAGAAAACTCACATGAGATCTTGGCTACATTTTGCCAGAGGGCACAAGGAAGACTCTGAATCCAACTGGATGAAGCTTCTATAGTCTGATGATACCAAACGGAGCTTTCTGGCTATCACACTGAACAGCATATTTGGTATAAGCCAAACATCATCATCACAACACTGCACATCATCATAGACATACCATCCCCACCATGAAGTATGATGGTGGCAGCATCATGCTGGGAGTATGCTTCTCTGCAGCAGGCCCTGGAGGGCTTGTGAGGGTAGAAAGCAAAATTAATGCTGCAGAATGTAGGAAAATTTGGGAGGGAAACCTGGTGCAGTGTTCAAGAAACCTGCAACTTTGGAGATTTTTTTTGCCAGCAAGACAATAAGCCTGAATCTAAAGCCAAAGCTATGTTAATGTCCTGGAGCGGCCAAGTCAGAGTCCTGACCTCAATCCAGTCAAGAATTTATGGTTGGACCTGAAAAAGGCTTTATTTGCAATTACTTGGCTTACTTTGTAGAGATCTGTTTTCACTTTGACATTAAAAGTCCCTTTTTTGTTGGTCATTGTGAAAAAAGCTACATTACATCTACTTTGATTCAATGTGGTACAGTAAGACAATAAAATATGAATACTTTAAATGTATTTTATAGGCACTGTATACCAACAATTATGATTACACCAGTTATACCAGCTAATATACACCAGGTGTGCCAACGTGGTTACGTCATTTAGGCATGGATCGAAATTGTTTGTAAGATATATACCAGTACACTGTATATCAACACTTGACTAATGTAAACAACTTCAGCCCCTTTTAAAAATAAATCATATCCCTATTCAAAAATAATTTATTTCAAATAATGTTGAAATACTTCATTTAATTCATCAGGAGAAAGTAAAGAAGATCATTTGTAGACATTATACGAAAACATTGAAATAACAGATTAAAGCAAATATTTGGATATTCTAATTTATAAAGTGGAACCTATATGTTAAAACAACAAACATGCTTCTATAATTGTATGGATTAACCTTTCTTACTGTATGTACTTTTTGGATGTCAGTGAAACTGATTTGAAATAAAATAAGGCCTTTGTCAGTCTTGACAATAGCAACATTGCATTAAAAAACTATTTGACACAATGCTCAGTAGCACTTGATCTAGATATTAGATTTGTCTTTGTTTAAACATTCAAATTAGTCATAACCTTCATATATTTTAGCACACAAAAGCTTTGAAATCATCTTTTTTTGTGGAGGCAATTACTCATCAATAGCTCTACAGCCTCACTACTGCACTATATAATTGCATCTCTTCTGTCAAATGATGGAGATCATTTTTGTTGGACTGTTTCCATACATCTGATATGTGGCCATAAATATTACAAATGTCTATACAACAGAAGGTAAGGGCTGATGGATACTGAAATCTGATATATGTAAATGTTTAGCCACAGGTGCTCAGTGTGCTGGCTCTCGCTCAAGTAGAGTTAGAGCAACATATCAGCAGAAGTGGTTTGTTTTTGTCAGTTAAAACGATCTCACCAAAAAACTTCAGCATTTGAATTTTAATCTTGAGTTTAAACACAACAACCATCATTTTCTAACATTCATGGTCTAGTCACAACTCATGTAGCATGACTGCACCACATGTGATGAGAGGTTTAGAACACACACAGAATGGAGATTACATGATGGATTTTCATTTTTATTACACTTTGCCACCAAGGAATATATTAATCAGGTTTCGGGATGATATAAGATTATTCAGCTTTGTAACTGTGTTGCATGTTCTATCACACGCAGGCTCTGCCCTCTACTGGACTCTATGGGTAATACTCTCCTCCAATCACACGCACACAATCTCCCCCTGATGTTTGCATGTACGTAGCTGGCCCATCAGGACGCGCCTTCCGATTACGTGTGTCACGCAAACTATTTAAGCAGCATCTCACTGCTGGTCACTATCCTCTCTTCTAAAGCAATTCAGGACTTGTGAGAAGGGTGGTGGGTGTCAGCTGTGGTACACCTGACCCCCCCAGGAATTCTCTTATATGTGGGCATTCTCCCATGATCCAAGATGACTCGGGGAATGGGGTGTGCAGGGTCTTTGGTGTTGACCTAAGACCCCTGCAAGGTTAGGCCATGTTTTTCACCCAGCTCATGTACATGGTTACTGAGCTGGGTTAGGCCCTTACTGCTGCTACGCTTTAGTGGCTGAGATTATAAAGTAGTAGGAGGGCCACAGCAACTAACCTATAGCCAGTTGGGCTCAGTGAGGCAGTCTGATGACAAGTCAAGGTGGGGCAAACATTCATTGGGCTCCATCTACTGTACCCATAGAGTCCAGTATAGGGCAGAGCCTGTGTAAGATAGAACAAAAGTTATAATTTTGAAACCCTAGTTCTATAAGAACAGGTGGAGCCCTCTACCGATGGACCCTGCTGCTCCTACACCGTCCACTGGAGTGGTTTTGTATAGTGAGTGGCAGTGAGACACTGCTTATATAGTATGAGACACGTGATCAGTAGGTGTGTCCTGATTGGCCGGATACATACATGCAAATTTCAGTAGGGGATTGTGTGCATGTGATTGGAGGTGAGAATTACCCATAGAGTCCAGTAGAGGGCTCCACCTGTGCTCATAGAACTAGCGTCATCATATCATAACCTTCATTTTCATCAAAATCAAAATCTACAGTTAACTCCAGTATGAGTATAAGATTATTTGTTAAATACCTAATTAACATGTTTGTCACCATATTACATTGAAAAAAAATGACCCAATATGTGTGTTAAGCTACCTAGTGGCTAGATTATATTAAAATATTTAAAATGAAACTCATGAAATTTTTACAAGTCCTATCAGTTGAACCTAACACAAGATGGCATCTTCACAAATCAAACCATATCAAGGTGACAGTTGAGGATTAATCCTAAATTAGGGTTTAAGAATAAATCTCAATTTTTTTGATTGCATTTTCAGATAAATGCATAGTGCAATATAAAACCTAGATTGAATTTAATTTGCTTTAGATTCGATCCAGGTTTAATATGTTTTGCAGTTTAGAGAGTTAAACTTTCATTCTGAATTTTTTTTTTTTTTTTTAAACATTTAAAGGTAAAGTCAGCTATTCTAATCCAATACACTTTAGGTCAAATTCAGTGAGATCTCCTCATGGTCCACTAGCTGTCTGTTCTGTGTGCACTGAAAAAAAAAGGTGTACACAGCACTGGCTCTGTAAATTGGCATGTAAACACAGTGGCTCAGAGTGAACCACACAACACTACTCTGGCCAATCAGCAGCAGGAAGCATTCATGCTCGTGCACAGGAGACTCCCTGTCTTTTTTACACTCCAAGTCCGTTATTTGAGCAGGCAGCTGTTTAAATCACACAAGTATCCTACTGTATATGTGTTTTTGTCGTTTCAATGCATTGATAAATACAAACATTGTCGATTTCTTACCCTGGAGTCGACATGCAAACTATTTTGGTTCAGTAAATTTCTGCTGTCAGTCAGCCTGGTGAAGGCAGTTTGTCTATCCGCTGTCCTCTCTGCTCCCCAGGAGCTGCAGCTGACAGACGGCTGCTTCTGTGGACAGAGACGCTGAACGCAGGTCAAGAGAGTAGTGGGGAGGCCTCAGAGAGGCAGAGAGTGTGGATGGACTGTTGTGCTCAGATGAGACAAATTTTTTTCCCACTCGTGATAAAGTGTGAGAGGAACAGAAGTGACTCTACAGCTGACACAGCGCTCTGAATTCTGCCATATTTCTCTTTTGGACGTTGCCTTGGCAATGCACATCCATGACTTTGGAGGGCGGAGCTTCTGAAGGAGCACGTAGAGAGGGGTGTGTTTTTTTGGGTTTGTAGTTCAAATATCAACAATCTTTCTCCAGAATGACTGACTGTACCTTTAATCATTTTGGTGCAACATGTTATACTCTATTTCATTTGCCAATAGCATGGGTGGATGGCAAGACTCTTTCCTTGTCAGGTGTGAGATTGCTGGGGTGATTGAATCAGATTCAAACAAATGGACTCAGCTGAATCTGTTTTGTAGTGATTAAAGTCCTACGCCAGGTACACTCCCCAGCTCCTCCACAGTGCTAAGCTCTCGGTTCTTGGAACAAGTCGTGAGAGCATGAAGTGAGAAAACAAAGGCGGTGCAGAAACATTGTTTTGGCATGTTAGTCTGATCCCTCCAAGAGCTGAGAGAAGAGAGTGGGATGTGAAGTAGAACTACTGGGAAATATCTCTTGGATATCTGGCAGTGGGGAAATAAATGTAATCCTTCCTTGCTACTATCTTCGTCTGGCTCATGCGTACTTGAGATAATGTCGGCTAGGAGGAGTAGAGTAAAAGCATACGCTTTCCAAATAATGATTTCATCTGATTTGCCTTTGGCTGCTGTTGGTGGACAGGAAAGTGGCAATATCTCTAAATTCTATGGCATATAGCAAAGACACAAAGGAAGGAAATGAGGGAAGAAGACAGAGGAGGGTGTAAGTAAAAATGAAGGATACATAATGATATTTGACTGTCCTCTTCTTCATGCTCTTTTAAAAGGCAGCATTCCTCCTGTGCATATACTGTATGCTTTCCACAAGTTAAAATCAATTCAGCTGTCTGTGGCATATTAGACTGCCGTTGTCCAAATCTATCAATTCAGCTGATAACCATGGGGGCTTTTGATGTCAAGACAGGGTCAGACCATATCCTGACTCAGCTTCAAGATCAGGGGCTCTCCATCTTAATGTGCCTCTCAAAAGTACATTGAAATATACTATCTACTACTTTGCAATCTTTCCTCTGCACAGACCTAGTCTTAGAGCTACCACAAATGTCATGTGTTTTAATGTACATTTTATAGAAATATCAACTATGAATTACAGGATCATAAAAAAGACGATACATTTTTTTTTACTGTGTATTAGAAGCTATTACTGCCATGTTAAATGGAACCTGCCCTTCTTCATACATGCTAAGTATCCCAGAGCCTGTCCTCCCAAGGAACACGACACAATAGGTCGTAATGTCAGTTGCCAAAAACAACCTATAGTTGTGTTTGAGTGACAGAAGCCATCTAGCGGGCGTAATAATTATGAAGTGACGCAGTTCAGATAATGTCTATATAAGGTGACAAATTCTCTTATTTGGAGGTGGTGGGTTGGGTGGATGGTTAGATCCTAACTTGCAAACAGTGGACTTAGTAGACCTAACTGCAGAGACCATTGTTTGCCTCTCGTCTCCAACCACAAGTGGTGACAGTTTTGAAAAACGTAACTTAGTTTGCTGTGGTGTTTACTGTTGCCATGATGACAAGGGTTCTCTAACTAAGGAAGAACGTAGTAAGGGTGTGGCAAAATACAAATACATTACCACAAATAGTGTTTTTTTATGAATATTTGTTTCATACAAATAATTTAAAAATATTTGTTTTCAGGAAGAAAAAAAAAAACATGTCAAATACCTGTGCGCAGGTCGGTTATATTGCTATCTCAGTCTCTCTCCCCTGCTCCGCTGTTACGTCTATCAGCAGGTCTCAACAAGGGGAGTCACATCCACCTGCTACATGATGCACATTTCCTAATTTGGACATCACTCCCAGAGTTGAGGGTGTTCCCCAGAGATAAAGCTGAGCTAGTGACACACACGAAGTGCTCCCCAGGGACTCTCCATAACCTGTTGTTCCCCTTCTTCTTTCCACAAAGTTAGGTTGTAAAAAATAGGCAATAAATGAAAAGTGCAAAGCAAGAATCGCCTTTGTTCCTCCCTACATGTTACATGCTGTCATGTCTCTGTGTTATATATGTACAAATAGATAGAGGTCTGCCTGCAATGAGGTGATGACTAAAGTTTTAGCTCAGTAGTCAGTGCAATCGTCTATGATCTGGGAGACCCCAGTTTTAGACTTGGTTGGGGGACCTCCTTCGTAAAGTAGTTTTGTTCATGAACACTTATTGTAACACTTTAATTTTATAAAATTAAAAGCATAATAAAAACAAAAACAAATAAAACAAAAACAGGATTTTTAAGCCTCTTTCCACTTTTATTCGAATACAAATACAAATACAAAAAATTTTGCTCCCTCAACAAATATAGATACAAATACATATACTGGGCTCTCTGCACATCCCTAGTATGTAGTAACTTAACCCACACCACATTTCAAGTGATCATTTTAACTCAAACCATGATCTTTCCCTAACTCTAACCAAGTGGGTTTTGTCCCTAAATCTAACCAGACCTTAAACACAGCATTGTCACACCATAAAACATCATTTGACAAATTATGTCGTCCTGACAATTACTGCTGATAGAGCATGGTCAAATGACCTATGTGGCCATTTAATTTGGAAGACTTGTTGGTATCCTACGTGCAAGCGGGGTGATTTTTGTCACTTCATTATTCCTTTTGGATTCCTTATCAAAGTGCATACTGTAGCTGTGATTCTCTTTTCTGGTTCATCACACCAAATAGATCAGCCTGAGATTCATGCCTAATTCTATTAGTCATTTCAGCTCTCTTAAGGGGAAGTAGTATGATAAAAAAAAGAGGGCAGAAATACTGGAATCCTTATCCCTCTGTGGGTACTGGCACCAACTCTAAACTCCCCCATCCTTGCCTTCCATTTACTCTTGTCACTGATTTTTTTTGTCTCTTTCTTTCTCTCTCATGCAGACAGAAACACACAAACCCCTCTCCTTAACATTGTTAAAGTCAGTGATAGAGTGATTCCGATGGGCCAATGTGTTCCCTGCTTCTCGAATTTGTTGCTGCTGTTGTTGTTATAAGTTCGATGTCTTTCTCTGTCCCCTCTCTTTGGCGTCTGTCGGCTGCCGCTGTGCCTGCAGGACACCAGAGGAGACGTCTGGCATTGTCAATGAGGAGGGAAGCAGTGCTCGCCTTCACGCTCCAGTGCCTGCACGCCTGAAGAGATGACAGGGAGAGGGAAAGGTGTAGGTTGACAGGCCAAAACAGCTTTTGCATTTATGCAACCATATGAACACATTTTCAAAAATACATATGCACGCTGAGCATTTGTGCATACAAACAGGGGCTGGACATAATAACAACAATACATGTAATGGAATCTAATATAATAGCTCTGCCTCTTATGAATGAACACCTCTGAACAAAAAAAAAAGAAAATCTCAATAAAAAAATGAACAAACACTTCACAGAAGTGTTTTTTATGTACACCAACTAAAAAATATCCACAAAACCTTACATAAATGCACTCACATGCACAAACCACACATTAATACATCCGTAAATGCACATAGACTAACAAGCCTACAAATAACACATATTTACAGTATATTCTCGCAAATACATTAGATTAAATTCAGCCTTTTTCTTCCATTGAAAGGGGTTCATAAAGTAAATTCTTTTTAACCCAATCAGGTAGTTTCTGCTCAGTTATCAGTTCCTTTTTTCACAGACGTGCGGCACAGCCTCTACTCTTCCATATGTAGAACTAAAACCACAGGTATGCCTTCATTTGACACATGAGTGGTACTATACATGGGACACTTTTTGTGAAAAAAAATATATATATATTGCATGCATTTTGAAATTGTTTTGGTTTTTAGCCATGCTAGTGGCGTGGCTCTAGGGATGACAATGTTGGTCTGTGGGTTGGTCCCCAACTTTGGTCCAGACTGAATATCTATTAAAAGGTTTGCTATGACAACCCAGTCTCACATCAAAATGTGTAATAGCTATGTTAAACCACAGCACAAAATGTATTTGTTTCACAATAACAAATCTGAAACAAACAAAAATATGGCTGCCATTCCTTTCTCAGTGGAAAATGCAATATTTTAAAATAGTTTCAGCATTAAAATGTGTTTTGATAACATTTCTCGCATGAAATGTGCATTTATTTTCATAATATTTGTTCAGTGAATGTATTTGATGTTACTATGAGGATTTTTGCAGGTTTTCTATGATTGCTATGGTGGTTGCTATGGATGCTGCTTTCGCTGAAACCATGTAGTTGTATGTTGTTTGAATCATTGTCTTTGTGTTATGTAGTTATATGAGCTGTTATGTTATTTGTTATTTTTTGTAATTGTTGACTGATGATGTTCATCAAATAAAAAAGTAGATTTTAGAGAGCGCCAGGGATGAACTGAATTTGAAATCCAGAATTTGATGCTTTGTGTTTGACTGACCAGAGGTCCCGCCCGGAAGTATTTTCCTCACTGTCATTGTGTTGAGGTTTTCTTTTAATGATATATTTAACATTTCTCAACACAAGAACACAAAAGTTTCCTTGATAACTTTTTGTGCATTTTGAGCATTGTGTTTTGGGTGGATTTGACACATTTGACTACTGTTTTGGGCTGTCTATCATCAGTGGGCTTCATTCCATTTTAAATTGCCACCAGTGTGCCGAAACCCCAATCCAAATACCACTATCTCTATCAATAAAAGGCATTTTATAGCCTGTGATTGTAAAAAGCGAAGTTGCTCATTTAATTTTATATTTCCAAGAATATGTGGCTGAGGATATTTAATATGAAATCATCTTTCTTAAAACATATTCTTCCTCAATTAATACTGAGACACGTCATCCAATAAAGCACTCCAGTGTATCTGTGTGTGTGTGTGTGTGTGTGTGTGTGTGTGTGTGTGTGTGTGTGTGTGTGTGTGTGTGTGTGTGTGTGTGTGTGCATCAAATCTTGTGCCATGGCCATATAAACGGGATGAAAACAGGGTTATCAAACTGGACGTTACATTTCATATCCCTCATTTAATCCCTGCATTTGTCACTTTCATATATTTCATCACACTGGACTTTAGATTGTGCATTGCATTCAACCTCTACTATTACACAATTTAATTATTTATACACGTCACATTTAATTTTTGCTTCTGTCACCTTCATATATTTCATACACTTCATTTTCTTTGTCCACAGCACGGTCCATATTTACTTTGTACAGTCAATATTTCATTTCAAGTTTTATATCCCATCATTTCATTATTATTACTTGTTTTACCTTACTTCTTCTGTTTTTTTGGGGTTTTTTGTTTTGTTTTTTGGGAGCAAACACCAAGGCACATTCTTAGTATGCTTGCATTGGCTAATAAAACATATTCCGATTCTTATTGAATGTGCTAAGTCATGCTGACATAAAATGCCAAAACCAAGAATCATAAAGATACAAAACATTTCCAGGTTTGTATAGTAGCCTATGCATGAGTCCGTATTTGATGACCTGGGAATGAAAACACTAACCCAAGCATTGCAGGCCTTCCTCCGAGCCTGTAGTAATGCCCTAGATTGTCAGCATTATTGTAATCTCTGAAGGTGACTCATTTTGATCACTGTTTCCACTAAAAACAAACAAACAAACAAAAAGCTTCATTTTATATATTGAACCTTAAAAGTGCTCTCTGAAACTAGGCCTGGGATTCATGTGTACATGAAATGAGAAAATTTAAAATTTGTAATAGAGCTAAACCAAATAGGTCATTGTAAAGGTCTTGACCTGGGGAGTAACATATGTAAGTATGAAGATTCTACATTGCTTCTGAAATACTGACCTTTGAACCTTGACCTTGGTGCATGTTTAAAGGCTTATAATTCAGCAACAAAACGAGCTGCAGACATAGGACCAACTGTTATAGAGAGCTCTTAATCTCAACTATCATGTAAGTAAAGTCAACAGCTGGGGGCACTGTCAAATATATGGGTAAAATAAAGTTCAAATTAATATCCATCCATTTAACAAGTAGATATTTAAAATCTGATTACACAAACATATTTACCACCCCCTTGTAGTGTACTCTCAATTTAGTATTTACAACTTCCAAGGTAAAAAAAAAATAAATAAAACTACAGTTCCCTAGAGCTGATACAAATCAGCACCACAATTGTAGCTCTTCCAGTTTGTAAAGTAGGGTTATAAATATAGGGTTTTAAAATGACATATCTACTGAATACATCAAATATCTAGGACAACCAAACTGGTAATTACACTGCATCCTAGATGACCCATGCTAAGAAAAAGCAAAAATGTTGATTTATTTCAGATATTTTCGCTAGTATTCTAGAAATGGGATTTGGAGTTGGTGTTCAATGTAGTCAGGAGTTATGCAGCACTTCAAACTGTGTTTAAGGAGTGTGTTTGTTTTATGGATTCAAAATATTTGTTCAACCACATCATGCATATATTTAACTGCCTCCTCAATGCTTACCAGTGGGTTAGCAACTGCAGTAGATTAACGGCTAACTTTCCTGCAATTAGAACTGATCTCAGAGTGATTTCTATGTTAACATACTTTGAAAAGTCTATGTTAACCGCAGGGGAAACTGATCTGGTGCCAGGAACATCACTATTTCTGGTCATATCATTAACCTATTGTATTGTTGAGTTATCAAATTCCATTCATCCATGGGGCAGTCTAAAATCTACTTTTTTTTTGAAAGAACACTATCAAACAGTTACATAAAATAACACAAATGACATAACAGCTCAGATAACTACACAACTCAAATACAGTGATTCAGCGGTGTCCATAGCAACCACCATAGCAAGAATAATAATAAATAATAACAGACAAACTAAACATCATATACATTCACTGAATGAAGATTATGAAAGTAAAATGTACATTTCTCGTTAGAAATGTTATCAGAATGCATATTAATGCTGGAACTATATTAAAATATTGCATTTTCCACTGAGAATAAAAGGAATGGCAGACTTTTTTTGTTTTGTTTTTGTTTGAGCAGAACCTTGACAGTCATGTGACGTGGACACAGCGGACAGTGTAGGAGCAGCAGATTGCATAGGTAGAGCACTCTGCCTGTGCTTATAAAATTAGGTTTTCATTATTGTAACCTTTGTTCTATCTGTCACAGGCTCAAACCCCTACTGGACGCTCTGGGTACAATGGGTGGACCGCCTATATGTTAGTTGCCACAGCCCTCTAACTACTCTATAACAGGCATATATTGCCCTGGTGAGGGGGGGGGGGGTCAGGTGTAATACATATGTAATACATATACACCTGACCACACCACCTTTTCACAACTGCTGAGTCCCCCCACCCCCCCACCACCCCCAGTATTTTTACTCCACGGTTACTCCCCGCCACAGTCTGAGAAATGCCTGCTGCAGGGCTGTCCATCTGGGTTCCGACAGGAAAGCCCATATCTTCGTTGAATCGAGCATTAGTCCCAAATATTCCGCCGATTAGGGTGGTTGGGGGTTGCTCCTCTTCCAGTTGATCACAGACCCTAACTTGGTTGGGTATAAAATGATCTGGGCTGTGTGGAAAATGGCCCATTCTTTAAACTTGGCCGTGACAATGAGGTTGTCTAGGTAAAGAAGACCCTCATGCCTTGGTTGCAGAGCAGCTGTAGTGCCGCGGCTGCAGTGCCACGACTGCAGTGCAGCGACCTCACATCTGCTGAAAGTGTGGGGAGCCAGGTAGTAGCTGAACAGTACCCTGATGTACTCGTAGGCTATCCCCTGAAAGGCAAAACCAGGAACTTCCTGTGGTTCAGTGCCACCTCAACTTGAAAGTACGCATCTTTCAGGCTGATGGATGGCTTGCCTGGCTGAACCAGTTCCAATAACCTGTTGGTTAATATGCAGAACGTCTTGCGGGTGATGCACCCGTTCAGAATGTGGAGATCCAAAATGTGAAACCCCCTCCTCTTGGGAACCAGGAAGTGCAACCCCTTTTGTCAGTCATTGGTGGAAATGACAGACACAGCTTGTTTCTGTAACAGGTCCTGGATCTCTATGGAGAGAAAATCTATCTCCTCTTGGAAGAATGGAATGGTGGAAGTACACGATTGAGAATAACCTAGTCTCAGTCCCATCCCCCAGTCCCAGTCCCATCCATTCTGTCAATGCACAGCTGCGTTACCACTCCTCATGAAACTGCATCAGAGGGCGGGCGGCCAGCTGTAGAGCAGCATCCAGAAAGCTGTGATAATCCAATTTGGCCCTCTCCGCTGCCAAACCTTAAATAAATAGAAATTTGGCCCATTGGGGCTAGTGTGGAAAGTTCTGAGCCAGCAGAGGGGTCTGTGAATGCATCACCATTACCTGCCCTGAAATTGTCACAGCGGCTGGTTTCACGTCACTGTGTTTGTTCCCTTCCATATTCTGTACGGAAACAGCCGAAGAGTAAGAAGACAGACATACACTCCCTTTTCTCCAGCTTGTGTGTGTGTGATGTGCATTACTCATCAAAGAGGAGATAATGCAGACAGACGCATCGCTCTTAACCAGAGAAATAAGCTGTGTGAGCCAGTCTGAGGGAAAATGGCATCGGCGAGCATAGCAAGAAACAGACATTTTTCCGAATGTCGCTATGTTAGGCAAGATGTGCTTTTTGACAGCATCACCTCAAACAGCACTCACGAATGGGCACAGCGCTATGGTTTCTGTGGCCATCACTGCACACAGCGGTATAGTTACTCCGGCCGTCTAACTCCACCATGGGAGAAGCGGCCAGGATATTGGCTGTGTGTGTGTATATTTCACACAGCCTCCGTAATCTGCTGATGGGCTGAGCCGAATTCACCACAGTGTCATGGAGGGCTGGGAGGGTGGAAGAGAGGGGAAAGAGTTGTACTGTCCCGCTGACAGTCATTTCAGCACTGTCAGGTTCCCACAGGCACAGGCCTATTGTCGCAGGGTTCTGTCAGTGTCCTGCGCACACACCCCAATGTGAGCCAAGCCACAGTTGCAAGGGGAAGGGGTGATGTGGTGCTTCTGTTGAAGTGGTCTGGGGAGTGGTGGCAGTGGTGGCTGTCGGTCTTCTGCCTTGCTGGTGCGCTCTCCTCCCAGTCGTCGTCTTGCAGCGCTGAACTTTGTCTCCTCTCTGGTTAGAAGAAGGGGTGAGGGGCAGATAGCGACTCAGCTGCGTCTTCTATTCTTCCAGCCTTTTAAAGCATTGAGTGACAGACGGAATGGATCCGAAGAGTCCCTCAGAGATGATGGGAGCTCCCAGGAGGTCCTCACGGTCCTTTCTTTGCAGGACGGTGAGCCCTACTCACACATGGTGAGAGCCAACTGTGGCCAGTGACATCATGCATCCTGCAGTGGTCCAGTCCTGCTACTGGAGCCTTTGGTGGGGGCAGTGTAAGCCCGACTCGCTCTGCCACAATGGTCATCACTTTCGGGAAATCCTGGCAAACAGAAGTTGGCAGTGGATTACCAAAGGTCACTGATGTCCTGGACACTGATGAGAAGTTGTCATCGCCGTCCATCGACAGAGGGGGATGATCTCAGCTGGTGCTTCCAGTGGCAGACAATTGTCAGCCAGTGCGGTGGGTTGGTCTTTGATGGGGAAGTTGGTGTCAAACTCCAGTTTGCTCTTCTCACAGTGAAGCATCACATCAAAGCACCGGTAGTACTGGAGCTGCTGGTGCCTGGTCCTGGGGAGCACCCAGCAGTCCACACAGGGTGGCAGCTGCTCAACACCACTCTCTCTGTGGTCCTATCCAAGACACTCAAAGGAGTAAACATGCGGGTTGGCCACAGCGATAAGGCCGGGGCACTACGGGCATTGATGAGCTTCTTGAAGTGGTGACTCCATCATGGAGAAAACAGATCAGTGGGCAAATTTTACCATCGCTGAAGAAAATGAGGGGGGCAGGGGATGTTCCCTTATATACTGTATGGGACACACATATTCGGTAGGCATGTCCTGATTGGCCGGCTATGCACATGCAAATTTCAGTGGGCAAATATGTGTGTGTGATTGGAGAGAGCTATCATCCATAGAGTCCAGTAGAGGGTGGAGCCTGTGTAAGATAGAACTATGTTCATGTATCATATGCTTCAGTACTGTAAAATGGAGAAAAAACAATGCAAAAAGACTGGACTCCTATTTGTGATGGATATGCTATTGCCACTACAGTTGCCATCATGCCTTGAGTGAAGAAAACAGGAAATTCAATAGCTAAAGGTTTCACCTGAGACACCTGAGCCTTTTGTTTTTAGCCTTGGGTTGTTTTTATTTAGGATAATGTTTGCCATGGGATGTCATAGGGCATTAGCTACTAGTAGTTGTTGTTTGCACTGTTACCATGGATGCACAGACAACAATCACTGGGATAACTTCCAAAGATCTGAAGTTATAACGATGTTAACATACATTGGAGACACTGGAAAGAGTAAGTTCTTCTGATTCTAGCAGTATATGACATAAATTTGACTCATTTGTGACACTGAGAAGAAGGAGTGCAATTAATTGTGTGCTGTGGATTAATGAAAGAATATATATATATATATATATATATATATATATATATATATATATATATATATATTTATATATATATGAATGATTTCAATTATGTGGAGAAAATAAATAATTCTATCAGACTTTGGTGCTTATTCAGTATATCTGTTCATTTTTGTATGGGCTGCACTTTGACTCACTCACTGTAAACCAGCACTGCTGCTTCGTACACGCACATCACGTGCTGTGAGTAGGGCACCAGGTGCCAGAGGGGGCACCAAACAGCACCTTGGTAAAGTTGGAAATATATTAACAGATTCGAATTTTCCGGATCAATAACTCAAAAGCAAAACATTAAAACCCAAATGACACCTCTTTCCTTATAAGTAAGATAGACAACGAGTTACAACCTAATTTTCACCCAAATGCTGGACTAATAACATTGGGTTCTATGTACTGTGAGACAAGTGCGCAGGGACAGTCTACAAAGTGCAACACTGAAAAGAGATACTGTACAAAAATATTAAATAACTTCACTCTTATACAGTGCAGTGTCCCCAAAATCACTTGACACAAAATCACAGTGATAATGAAAATATATTTCTTTGGTTTATTTTATTGAAGACGATTGCACTTTCAAATACTGGTGTGTGTGTGTGTGTGTGTTTTGGGGTTTTTTGTTGTTTTTTTTTTGCCTGTTCTATAGTTCTGTAGTGTAATATATAGACGACTGTCCTTGCAAAGTTTGTAATTTGTGACTTTTCTTCTGCTATGTGTGACTAATTGTACAGTTCAGTTTTTCATATTTGTATTTATGTATAGTTATTTATTTATTTTAACAATAATGGTTACATTGATAATGAAAATATGATTATTCGATTGATTTTATTATTATTTTCATTTATTTACTTTATCATTGTTTTTTTGTTGTTGTTGTTATTGTTTGGGTTTTTTGCCCATTCTATAGTTAGTTCTACAGTGTATTAAATACTGTTTGTAACATTTGTAACATTGATAATGAAAATAAAAAGAAGAAGATTGCACTTCCAAATATTTGTGTGACCACAAAGTAATTATGCTAAGGGCACTTGAATGGCCAGCAGCCCTGCTATAAACTCTCTTCACTCTGTACAGTCTATTCTATGTACAATTAACTCAGTCACCCTCTATTTCATATGGGAGATAATCTCTTCATTCAAATTCTTTGAAAGGTTTTGATGTTATTTTTTCCCAGCTGAATACATTTATAGAAAGAGAAAAACCAAAGCTTCTCTAAATCTCAACCGAAAATGATTTCAGTCTTGTCATTTAATTGGGACCAACTGAGCTGTCATTAAAAATGCCCTGTAGACCCTTGTATAACCATAAGCAAAATGCCAGTTTTCACAGATTTCATGTCAGATTCCAAGGTGACTCAAATGCAAGGACAAGCATTTTGTCAGTGAAGGAACAGATTGCTCATGGCTGATCCAGCATGTGGACCGCCTGAGCTGGTGGGTGAATCTGGCTCGATGATGTGGACAACATGATGACAAATTGTCTCAGTAAAAGGTTGTATGGTTAGTAAAAAAAAACTGTAATTAGATGCAATTGAATAACCTCCTACCATCTACCATCGCCACACATACTGTAAGTATATGCACATACGCAATCATACACAAGCATAATGAGTACAACATTAGTGCAACATAAGTACTTCTTGGGCGGTCGGTACTGTATATAAGATTCATGACCAAACATAAAAGAATATAGTTGAATGCATGAAGTGACTAATTAGAGGCCTTAAGACTCTTGCTGTGGTCAGTGTTATTACTGACTAACATTACACTTTCAGGCGCATAACAATTTCAACCCCAAGCAAAATATAATTTGAATGTAGTGTGGCGTGACATTTTTAATGAAATGTTCCTTGCTTTTAGCCAACAACACTTGAAAACAAGCTTTCAAAACAATCACAATTAATATAGTCAGCAAATGGTTCTTTTTGGCTAATTTCATGTATGTCAAATTGTAAATTTTAAACACTAGAAAAAACAGTTTAAAACTGAAGAAAGGAGGACAGATGTACCTGTTTTTTGACTGAAATACAACTATTCTACAAATAAATGCAAATATATTTTAATTTCTCTAATATTTTGGTTATAGCTGTACAAATGTTAGCTCGCTAACACAATAAAACAATACGGTGAACATGTTAGACATTATACCTGTTAAACATCAGCATGTTAGCATCGTTACTGTGAGAAAGTTAGCATGATGTAAGAAGTTTTTAGTGACTTGGAGGTTCGAGTTGAAGAACAAATAAAATAAACACACTGGAGGGCAGGAAAGAAGATAAGGACAGACTCTAGTCTCCACAATTGTAACAATGTCATGGGATCATGATTATCACAGTTGACCACCCCGTTCTCATTCCTAGGTCATCTAATACCGCTGCTTTGTCATGCCCCTCAGCGTCTGATTACTGATGCACAAGGTGCCCTTTAGCGTCTGAATGAGATGCACCAGGCCTTCAACTCCAATGTAAAACCATCCACGGCAATATCAGACGCCCAGAGCAACTGCTCCGGCCGTCCATTCACTCCAATATTAATCCTCCTGTGGTGCTATAGGACGCTGTAAGCATCAGTCAGTGGGTGGACCCGAGGACCTGCTGCCCAGAAGTATTTTCCTCACTGTCACCGTATTAAAGTGTTCTTTTATCTTTAACATTTCTCAACTCAATAACACACGGAAGTATCCTTGATAAGTCAATAATACCATAAGTTAATGTTAAGGTAATCAGTTTTAATTATTTCTTCTTTGATTCTGAGAAAAAAAATTTTTTTTTGTCAGTTTTGGATAGCGGAAGGCTACATTACCCATGATCCTCAAACACCATTGCTATGGAGATGAAGACAGTCCACTTTGCGTCAAAACTGTTACAGAATTTATTCCAAACTGATGATGATTTTTGTGTGCAGCTAGTTCATGGAGTCTCCCTCTTCAGTGATTTTTTGTCAAACTGGAGTCTCTGTCAGTGTCTGCTCTGAATGTTTTGCGTTAAACACACACAAATCCAGTTAGCAGCAGGTAAAGTTAGCATCAGCAGCTAGCAGCCTGAATGTATCTCATATTCTTGCATATTAACATTTTGGCTTTCATTAATTATTTTTAAGAAGTCAGAATAACTTACATCACTAATAATAACAGTAATTAATGGCTTGTTTGGGTGAAAATTAGGTTGTATTTTGTTGTCTACCTTACTTTGGTAGGAAAGAGGCGTTGTTTGTGTTTTCACAACATTTCACTTTTGAGTTATTGATCCTGTGAGTTATTAAGTTTGAAGCTGTTAAAATATCTCCAACTTTACTGAGGTGCTGTTTGATGCCCCCTCTGGCACCTGGCACCTTATTACAGCAAGGTAATAACTGTGCTAATTGTGTAATTAAACTCAGCAAGCTAGCAGATCAGCATGGTAGCTAAAGTCAAAAATCAGATAAACAAGATAAAAAACTGACTTTAACTCAGTTGGTGTTTGTTAGTGTCATACATAATTATTTTGACAAAATAATCAATTTGAAGGTTTCATGACCTTTTCAACTCCTTTAACCACAGTCACAGAGCAGTGAGGTCACATCGTATAGAGGAACCTAATTGGTCCTTCTGTCTACATTCCAAGCACTGATTGGCTTTGTAGATAGAACCTTATAGCACCAAGTTTGAAAATGATTTTTGAGATAGAACCTTTTCTTTTCTCAAATTTCAGGGCCAATAATTGAGAAAAAAAAAATTTAAAAAGTGAATAAATGAAGCTACACAAAATGTGAATAAATTGTCAAAGAATAGTTCCATGTGAGTAACTCATTTTTGCCAAAAATGTCAGATAGAAACTTTAAGGGGACACATGAGCAACTTCACATTTTACAGTCACAGGCTATAAAACATGACAAGAACACAAGCTGATGAAACTGACATGTCCTCTCATTATTTCCTCACTTCCTCTTGACATGCCATTATCACACATAATGTACCATACGCATTAAGTTTTTTACATAACACATTTGCAGCTTGCTTATTCTTAGCATAGCACCTGTCAGACCTATATGTGCAGGCCCATATGATCCATTATATCTTTACCAGTCATTAGTCATGGTCATTCATTGCTGGGTGAATGATTACTTTCCACATCCACTTAATTTATTTTAATACTCTGTTTTTTCAAAGTTATTTTCATACATGCAGCATTGCTGTTTCCAATTTTGACACCTCATGATGTAGAAGACTTGTAATCCTAAAAGAAAATTAAAAGCAAAACAAAACAAAAGCTATTATATTAATAACAAACTCTACTCTAAAGTTTTAACAGTGTAGGTGCTATATAAAAAGACCAAAACAGCTGAAACATAAACAGATAAAAAAAATCAGATAAATCAGTGATAAACTAATTTTAAAATAGAGTTTTGAAGTTAATTAAAAAGAAAAAGAAATACTTTGCTGCCCTTATCTCCACAGGCTTTGATAGTATCAGAAAGATTTTGTGATCAATTCAAAAATCAACAGGTAGCCAGTGCTTGGTGAAAGGATCAGTGAAATGTGTTTCTTAGCTGGCTGCCTAATTTTGAAGGAGCTGTAAAAGTTACATTAGACAACCCCCCTCCACAGAAAAGAAGATTTTTTTTTTCTTTTTTCTGACATTATGTTTCCAGAATTTTCTCCCAACTCTGTAGAACTGTAGGTCTTTGTACATGATAGCCAAATGTATGTTGACACTAAGGCAAAAGTATGTGGGCACAAAACATTCCACATACATTGCATGATCACTGAATTGCTGCTATAACAACATCCACTCTTCTGGGAAGACTTTTCACAATATTTTGAAACCTGGCAGCAGCCATATGAGCATTTAGTCAGTCACTGATGTTGGGCGATAAGGCCTGGCCCGCAGCTGGTGCTCCAAATAATCCCGAAGCTTTTGGATGGGGTTGGGGTAAGGCAAGTTTTTCAACACCAAACCAAACATCACCACCTGGCTTTATGCACAGGCCAGGGAAAGGGACTTCCCCAAACTGTCGCCACAAAGTTGGAAGCACATCATTGCCTAAAAAATGTGTGGACACGCCTATATACAGTATAGCGACAGTGTATCAAGTTTTAAGATCCTAATAATTATGCACCATATTAGTACTCAAAGTGATGGGGGAAATGTTGTTTTTTTTCTTTGCCTATAAAGTAAAAAATAGATACAGTCCAACAGAGACATACATTGTTAAAGGAGATATCTGTGAGAGACAGTCAGTTAGTGGGGAAAGTGGGAAAAGGAGGATGACCTTTCTGTGAGGAGAGGTGTCAGCTCCAGGAGGAGTAGGAAAGGGGACGGTGTCTCCTCCGCTTCAGTGACTTCCTCTCTCCTGTACAAGAAAGCTGTCGGCCATCTTCCAAGAGGACTTGCTTTCACTCTTAAACTCAATCTCCCTTTATCTTCCTGCATATCTGCTACCTATCTCCCCCTTCACTCTTTTTGTATGCATGTGTCTCCAAACTCCCTTTTTTCTAGCCCTCCCCTCTTCTTCTTCTCTCTCACTCTCTGTCAGCTACTGTTAAATCAGATAGATTGCAGGTGTGTTTCCAATGTGAGGGAGGATTCACTGCCACTCTATGCCTGCAACCTCTCAGCATGACACAGCACCTCTCCCAATTTACTGTGCTGTAATTTATCCTCAGACCCTATACATACTTAAACTGCATTTATGCATGCAGGCCTTATGGTTATCCTATTTATCATAAACCCCTACCTCTGCATTAATTCTGAGCTGTGATTAACTACAAATGCTGCCGTCGGTGAGCATATAAAGTCTAGCAATAAACTGCCCAACTTCATCCACTGCCCATACAGTGATGGAGATATTACTCAAGCGGCCAATCTGTGATTATTTTGCATTCATTTACCCCAGGCATTTTTGCATGAAACTAGATGTATCCACACTGAATACGATTTTCTATATCGCCTGCTGTGTTTTCAGGCATATTTTCTTCCCCATATCCTCAAAATGGCAGCTGCTATCAGTAAATGGCACCAACCTTTCTCAGCAGGGTGAAAATGACTGCCTTGTAAGCTTTGCACCGGCCTCAGCCCTCTCCCAAGATGGTAGTTAAAAAACGATGTTGACCTATGTGCGGCCACAGGACTGTATATCTCAGCCAGAACAGCACGCAGGAAATAATCCCCCCAGTTTTGAATTATTATGTGTCCCAAGGTCCCTAAATGGATTTTCTTAGGAGCAATGCGAGCCTGTAGAGTCTGGACATCAGACTATTTGGCTTTGTTGGTGGGTTTTTTTCCTCTTTTATTGATTTTAATATTACCTAGACTTCCATAATCCCACTTATACAATTAGATTCATCTTCACTTTCCCAGTAGTGCAGAACAGCGCTGATTAATTGAGTCTCTACTGACAGGCCTCAATTAATTGGACAAAGCACTGGATTCTAACTGTACAAAATTCATTAATAGCCTACTCTATATCAAGGATATTGCACTGATGGATGACTGAGGTCTGGCCTTTTAAGATCACAACAGTAAACAATCTGGTTGAGACTATCATGACATTTCCAAACCAAGTCATTTTTTTTTTCTTTTCATTTTCAGAGTGTCTTTCTGTGGGTGCAGGATTCTATATAAAACAATTGCTGTTCTGGCTCTGTCCTCACAAGCTCTCAAAGGTCAGCCTGGACAACACCAAGTGCTCTAATTATATTTCGCTGGAAAAATTGTCAAGGGAGCACAGGTCTAGCCACATTGTAGCTGCAGTACAATAAAGGTGTTTGTCTGCATTAAGGTTAAGGTTCAATCTCAAATTGCTTCAGTTTCATAGGGTTCTCAGGGTTTTGACCCTCCAAAGACAGGTGCTGCTTAAAAGCTGCTGATTGCTCTCTGCCGTTCTGTCTTTTTCCCATGCTTGCACTGTGATTCTTAAGCTCCAACAAAATAGGAAGCGACAGAAAGTTTTCATGTCAAAAGTACCCCACGTCCTCCTTCCTTGATCTCTTGTTGTCTTTATGTTAGAAACTATTAAACTGTATTTTCTTTTCCCTCGGGTGAATTTTGCAAAATCATGTGTAAAAAAATGAGAAAAAAAGGCAGGAACAAGGAGGCTAAAGCATAAAAAAGAAATCAATAAAAAATGCTTCAAAGAGAGCACCTACAAGGAGAAAGGAGGAAAAGCTCAAAACAAGTCTGATTTCCCATAATCCTTCTTTTTGCCACAATTTTCTGAGACAATAATGCTTCTAAAGTACCACAGTTGCATTTTTATTTTCAGTAACAGTGTTCACTGCTTTGTCCTTTTTTACCCTTTTTAAGTTATCATTCAGAAACTGAATAGAGTGGGAGTGATAGACCACCACCTTATTAAGGGTTTCCAGTAGTTTTTATATGGAATATGCAGTATAAAAAGTAGGATTGCTATTGCTACAATTACTTTCATAAACTACACACAATAGCCTTTTGAGTCTATAGCATGAAGCAACAGAATCCTCCTGAGAGAAGATTTTTTTTGGCAGCATTCATTCCTTACAATGAGGTGGAGGCGAAGGTGACCCCTGCAGAGCAAGTATCTCAGTCTGAACTACTTTCCCTGTAGCTCTTTCCTGCCATGCGGGCCATCAGAAAGCCAGGCTCAATCCACTTTTCTAAATTGCTACCATTTAATGGAACACCTTGACCTGACTTCCTTCCCTGCCAAAAAATATATAAAGATATTGTTGGTAAAAATGAGGCCTTCCGACTTAGGTGATGCCTGTGGAAAATTGAGAACACATCAAACACCACTTTTACTGAATTGCTTGACAGATACTTTTCTCCAAGAGATCTTCAGTGAGCTAAATACAGGAATGGTATTTTCTGTCTCTTCCTATAGAAACTTATATGGTAACTCTTACTTTTACAGACCCCTAATTACTATTTACCTGGTAAATATATTGTAGATTATAGTATATTGTTGGGTAATAAGTACTGGTAATAAGTAAATAAATACAGAGAACCTACAGCTGTAATACTAAGAAAAACTATTACTCATCAACTCAACTAAGTACTGTGTAGTTCTGACCAATTTAGGCTGGTAATAACTCAGGTGCGTACTTCCTAAGAAAGTAGGCAACCAATTCTTAGAAACACCTCATCTATTACCCATTAATTCATGTTATAATCATAGTTATTCAACGTTTACGTTGGTAACAGCCCAAGTTTAAATATGTTCTATCTAGAAATTAAGATAGTACTTTCCAATAAATTACTTTTTCTTATATAGTTATTGTTCATGGCCACATCCATTTATAATGGGTTTATTAGATTTATCGTATACTTACCTGGTAACAACCTCCACAGGAACTGTTTTCCTCTAGTGTCATGTTACATCTTCTTAAATAGTGGGTACATTCATGCAGATGTTTTTTACAATTTACTAAGTGAGCAAACTGAAACTGTACTGTAAAAGGAAGCTTTGTTTGTTTCCATGGTATTACCATGTTCTTACTATATCCTTTATAATAATTATTCCATTGTCCATGCAGTTAACAGGAATCTGTACCATATATGTTCTACAACATTACTAAGTAAAACATGACAGTTTACTCAGTAAGTAAGCTGAAACTGTACTATAAAAGGAAGCCTTGTTTGTTTCCATTGTATAGAGTCCATCCACACAGAGGCCATTTTTCCTTGACATCACACTCAGGGTGGGAAGCCGTCAAGTAAAGTCTGTGTGAGAATGGTGAGATGATTGCTTGAACTTCATTTTTTATATGTAAAATTGAACTGATAAGCATTGGATTTGGATAGTTTTGATTGTGGCTGACTGGCGGCAATTTGAAATGGAATGAAACCTATCCACAGCAGACAACCCAAAACAGTCACTGCATGCGCCAAGTCCACCCACAACACAATGCCCTTCCCTAATCCTATCCTGCCTTTGCACTAAATTATATCAAATCTTGTACCATGGCCATACATACTAGATGAAGACGTGGTTATCAAATTAGCCTTTACATTTCACATAACTAATTTGATCCCTGCACTTGTCACTTTCATATATTTCGTCACACACTATAAAAATAATATATAATTGTACCTTTTATGGACAGCATAATTAGAAATGAAAGCATCAGTTTTTCATTTTTCAGCTAAGCTTGATATTTTAAGTTACCCCCGACACCATCTAGTGGCAGAAGCACATTTCACCTGCTTCCACAAGGATTCTCTCATTAGATTAGATTATAAGATTAGGCATCTTTATTATCCCCCAGTGGGGAAACTCATTTGCCACCAAATCAACTCATACAGAGAACAAACAATATAGACATTGCATTCACAGTGCACACCAAATAAATAAAACCATTAAAAAAAAACATGGTTACAGTTTTTCTCAATCACTGACATACTATAACTGGGCCTATTAACTAAACATCCCAAACCATGATGCCATCCACCAAAAGACAGAGCCATTTCCCAAAACTATAAACACTATTACCCTGTTTTCACTCATGTGCTAATTTAGAAAGCACTGGCATTTAATATCATTAACTCAAGTCAAAACAGCTGGAACCCAATTACCACACAATTCCCCAGGTGGAAACACTGAGAGTCAAAATTGTTCACACACCTATCAGAACCTCAGGATAGATAGATAAAAGGGCCATGGGTCAGTTCACTTGTTTTGGAAGAGTGGATCCACAAAGACCTGAGGCAGACTAAATGTGGTTTCTTTCTTTATGTACAATCTGTTTTGTTCTGTTTTTTTTTTTTTTTCATTGGTTTATATTGGTAAATTCATGGAAATTATTTTTACTGTATTCTCCATTTTTATCAGTTGCATATTTTTACAGTACATTTACTTTTTTCACTCAAATTCAGTTTATTTTACTACATTACATTGAAGAATTAAAATGTTTGAAAATGTATGCATGTGTCTTTATATTTTGTTCATCATGTAAAGAGGTTGTTCTGGGGGAAAAACCATAAGTCCCATTATTCATTACAGTAACAGGTTTTTACAGTACTGTTTTGAATTGATCTCACCAGTGTGTAATGGCTCTTTTGTCGTGTATGTGTATTTGATGGTTTAGATGTAAAATTTGGTTTAGATGTAAGATTACAGAAGTTTATGAAGCATAATTTAAAAATAAGTTTAAGCATAATTTCAAGAAATGTGGCTTAACAAGCTGAAAGGTGCTATAACAATCTAGAACGTATCTAGAAGCTGGAACAGAATATCTTCTAAGTCATTCAGTAGAACACTGAGGCACCATTAGTTGCTCACTGAATGAGCTTCTGAGTTTGTTAAAAACACTGTGGAATGGATGACCCTCAAAATACAGAACCAATTTTAGTTTGGCCCTTGTTCTCTTTTCTACAGTGACCTAAAGTGAGTCTGGGTTAAGGCCAATCACTGAGTCATCCTTTCTGATCATCTTATAGATCCTGTTTTCATCATTTGCAAGCAGAGCAGCAGAGCACAGCATAAAAGAGGACACTACCTAAGATTCCCTGATAAAAAACATGAAGAAACATCTTGCCAATATCAAAGGATCTAAGCCTCTTCAAGAAGAAGAATTTTGACTGGGTCTTCTTGAATACAACCTCAGTGTTCTTTTTCCAGTTTAATTTACTGTCCAGGTAGACAACAAGATATTTGTAAGACTGGACAATTTCTATCTGCTGACCCTTAATCATCACAGGGAAGACTTCCTCCTTCTTCCTTCTGAAATCAATAATTAACGCTTTTGTCTTCCCAACATTCAATCTTTTAAAAAAATGCACATCAGCTGACAAATAATTCAACCTCACTTTTGTAGGCCAGGTCATTGTAGTGATTAAGTACACCCACTTGGGCAGTGTCATCTGAAAACGTTTGGATTTGACAAGACACCTGGCTATGCCTATAGTCAGCGGTATAGAGTGTGAATAAAAAGGGGGATAAAACTGTGCCCTGCGGGACTCCTGATTTAGTGAAGATAATGTCAGACAGTTCTGTGAAGCTATGCCTTGGCAAAGCCATGTCCGTGAAATGTGAAAATTAAAATTTTGTCATAGGACCAAACCAAATACATCCTTGAAAAATTCTCAACCTGGAGAGTAACATCATGTCAGTCTGAAGATGATGCATAGCTCCTGCTATGAAATATTGACCTCTGAACCTTGAACCCAGTGCATGTTTGAAGGCTTATCATTTAGCAACAGGAGGGGGTACAGACATAAGAACAGCTGTTATAGAAAGCGCTTGACCTCAGCCGTCATGTGGGTATGGTCACTGTTGGGCACCAACTGGGGGCATTGTCAAATATGCAAAGATTTTCACCCATTTAACAATTAGATTTTTAAAATCTGATAAAACCAATGTGTTTCTCACACCCTAAAACCCCCTGTGGTAAGTGCAGTTTAATACTGCCAACTTCTTATTATGGGGAATATATCAATTTATTTAAAAAACTACAATTCCCATTAGAGACATACCATAGAACCTGTTATGAAACGTACTTCTGGTTTCCAGGTTGTAATTATGGTTATAAAAAATGTTTCTTTACTAAATATATCAACAATCTACAACAGCCAAAACTGCATACTACATCTAGATGATCAGGTTGAAAAAAAATCACAAGGTTATCAGTTCATCTGGGATAGTTTAGCTGGTATTGTAGAAATGTGTTTTCAATTTGTGTTCACTGTTGGTGGAAGTTATGCTTTTTTGTAATCATGGCCTCCACATGTTTGTTTAGCCCTCTCAGGAATGTAATAAACTGTGTTGAAATAATTCAGGTTTGTTGAAAAAGTCTAGGGGACCATATCCATGAAAAGGCTTGGTGATAGCCTAAGTCAACCAGGAGTCCCAAACTTCATTGCCTCAAGAAATAAGCCAATTGCAAAGCTTCAAATTCTGGATTTCAAATTCAATTCACCTCTGGGGCGCTCTAAAATCTATGTTTCGTTATTGAAAGAACATCATCAAACAGTTACATAAAATAACATAAAGATCATAGCAGTTAAGATAACTAGACAACGCAAAGACAAACATTCAAATGTGGTTTCAGTGATAGCAGTGTACATAGCAACCACCATAGCAACAATAGAAAGACATGAAATAATCTATATATATATGTATATATATATATATATATATACATATGTGCGTGTGTGTGCGTGCATATGTATATGTATGTGTATATATATATATATATATATATATATATATATATATATATATATATATGTGTGTGTGTGTGTGTGTGTGTGTATATATATATATATTTATATATATTATGCCACAAATATGTGATTATGTATATGGTACATGTTTGTCTATTTTGCAAGGGAAAGGAAACCATCCATGAAAGGATGTGGTAAGGACTTTCTAATACCATGAGATTAAACACTGCTTTCTTTTACAGTATAGTTTCAGTTTACTTACTCTGTAAATTGTAATGACTTACTTAGTAATGTTGCAGAACATACATGGTAAGAGTTTGTGTTTATTGCATGGACAAGGGAATACTGTACTTTGTCTAATAGTGGCCGGGGCCTTTATTTATCTCAACTGCAGAGGGTATCAAGCCTTTATTGGAAGCAGGCTTATATTAGAGAGAGGCCTTTATTCCTAATTCCCTCTGTTTGATATGTATATTTGCTCACATTGTAGTACGAAGCCTCCCTGTTTTCTGATCTGCTTGCATTTGCTCGGTTAAATTTTTGTTACTGCATTATGCTATTAATAAAATTAAAAGCCTTCATTTTCCAACTTTGATTGTGAAACATTACACAAACATTTCAATATAACTTGTGTGAAGTATGACCGGTCAAGTATGGGAGGGGAAATATGGCCAGTGTCGGTTAAAAACTAAACAAATCTGAGGTAGCGTTATGCTGGATATAAACATTAATAGCCAGTTAACAGCACAATTAAATATCAATCAGCTGTCTCTCTAGCTCCAAGCTAACTTCCTCCCATCGCCAGCTAGCCATGCTCTCCTCTTGTCAGCTAACAGCAGCTCACGCTTCTGTTTTTTCCAGTATCTGATTCTTTTCGGATCAGTGTCAAAAGGTTTTGCAGCTTTCGCTCCTTCAGTTTCCTCTGCATATTGCAAAACTCTCTTTGAATTTGATGTAAAACGTCCGTCTGGTGGGTGCCATTTTCATTCTCTACAGTGTTGTGGCACTTGTGTTATGGAAAATCTAGTCACTGACACTTGTACAGGTCCTATATAGTACTTCAATTATAGCTACCGCCATCTTGTGGCACTTGTACATTACTACAAACCACAGTCACATTAGAACAGGCACCAAGAGGAGCGGGACGGACATTTCTTTTCATTTGATAACGTTAAAAGTAAAGTTAGGCTTTGCTGTCGGTTTCCCAACTCATTTTAAAAAAAGATGAGAGAAAAAGAGGGAGAGGGGGCTAGAGAGTGAATGAAGAGATGGAACTGGTAAGAAAGCAGTGAATCAGATCAATAAAAAAATATCGAATTGTTTCACAGTGGTTACTTTCTAGAGCACAAATAAACACATCCACACCCCTGCACACCACCATACAACCCTGCAGCAGTGCGCAGCAACACCTGATTTGGTCTGAATACGGCCTCAATCCATCCTTGTTTTTTCTCTCCCCGGCCTGTATTCGGGGCCGGCCTTTATTTGTTTGTGTCGACCACACCCCCGGCCGTTAGTGGAGACCCAGCTTTTAATTGAATACTGGCCACTATTAGAGAAAATACGGTAATCTATTACAAAGTATATGATAATAAAGATGGTAATGCTATGGAAACAAACAAGGCTTCCCTTTACAGTACAGTTTCAGCTTACTGACTGAGAAAATTGTAAAAAGATATACCACTACACTTGAGGAAAACTGTTCCTGCGGAGGTCGTCTGTGAAGATCCTCAATCATTTAGGTCATGGTTATCCAAGGAGGGTTGAATCAAATGCAACTGGACTCACCTTTCATCCAAGGGGCTTCTTCAGTTCTAACTCAGTCCAAGGTATTTAACCTCTGTGGGTTCATTATCAAGGTCATTGATACAACTTGGTTCATTAGTGCTCCTGGTTGTTGTAACAAAAGTCTCTAAGAGTCGTTGGAATCACCTGAGGCCAAGTGTAAATGACGGACATTGGAGTTGTCACATGAGGCCTAATGTGAATGGTTGTTAAGTCTTCTGGGAAGGGATGAAAGGACAATATTATAAGTGAGTTTTAAGTGGTGTCATAGACCTCCTCCCCTGTTGCGAGACAGTTTCTCTACTTTGATGTGGATGGTAGGGGTGTACAAATACGTTATTCAGCAAAGCACAAATAGTGTTTTATTTTATTTTTTTATGAATATTTGTTTCAAACAAATATTTTAAAAATTATTTGTTTTCGGGAAGAAAAAAACAAAACAAATACCAGTGCGCCGGTCGGTTACATTGCTATCTCAGTCTCTGTCCTCTGCTCCACTGTTATGTCTATCAGCAGGTCTCAACAAGGGGAGTCACATCCACATGCTACATGATGCACATTTCCTAATTTGGACATCAGTCCCGGAGTTGGGGGTGTTCCGCAGAGATAAAGCTGAGCTACTGACACACACAAAGTGCTCCCAATGGCCTCTCCATTACCTGTTGTTCCCTTTCTCCTTTCCACAAAATTAGGTTGTAAAAAATAGGCAATAAATGAAAAGTGCGAAGCAATAATCCCCTTTGAGACCTGGTGTTGTGACCTCCTTTGTAAGATTGTTTATTCTTAACATTTATTGTAACACTTTTTCTAAAATTAAAAGCATAATAAAAACAAAAACATGATTTTTAAGCCTATTTCCACTTTTATTTGAATACAAATACAAATAATTTTGCTGCCTCAACAAATATAGATACAAATACTGGGCTCTCTGCACATCCCTAATGCAATTGTATCGGAGTTATTACCAACTGGTTACAACTACACAGTACTTAGTTGAGTTGATTGGTAATAGTGGAGGTCTTTCTTAGTATTTCAGCTGTAGTTTTTCTGTATTTACCTACTAAGTACAAGGGGTATTTACTTAATAATATACTATATAACTTACCATATATTTTCTTGGTAAATACTTAGTAATTAGGAGACTGTAAAAGGAAGGGTTACCACTTATATAATACTTAGAGATCTCCTGCTCACATATATTTTACAGATATATTTCCTTAGTTGTGTGTATGTATTGGAATAAAAGAAAAAGTAGGAAATTCAGTTTCAAGAAAATAACAGTTTGCAGATAAACAGACTTTTTGTTCACATGCATTTTGAGACCTTCAGTTGGTCAGGCAGTTTGAACCAGAGGTGAATAGCAGCAACAGAAAAACCTGATTCCTCATGTTAGTTTAGTCCCAGGTGGGTGGAGGAGCAGTTTGTTGCATGACCTGCAGGTACAAGTGGAGGAGTATGAAGTTCAAACAAGAAGGGTGGAGCATTACTGCACTAGAAAGTAAAAAGAGGTTTCTTTTTTTAAATTCAACCCTGGTTTCCATAGCAATTATCAAGCTCATCTTTTGGCTGGTAATTCCTGCAAAATTCTGAGGCTGACTTTTATCTTTCCGCATTGCTGAAAACCCCACATAGATATGCAGTAGCTCAGTATGACTCCTTTGACAGAGCTGAAAAAAATGCTTTTGTAACCCAGGCTCATTTCATTCTAGATGATTGTCATCCTCTGAGTGTATGGTAATCCACTCAGATCCAAGATCTTGCTAAATCAATCCGTAAAAGTATGGTCCTCTTAAAAAATGAATAGTTTGAAATGTTTTTCTCTCTAGGTTCAACACCTCAGGGGGCTCTGATGAGAATTTAAATGTAACTGGCCATAAAGCATCCCACACATTAAATTAAGCCAGAGAGAATCTAATTTGCAATGACTGCTGACTTGAGTGACAACTTGTTTATGCAGTGTGTCGATAGGAGAATTATGTTTGCCAAAACCAAGGGGATGGAACAAAATCCCCATTCTTAGCCAGTGGCTTAGTGGTTAAAGCAAACTTGATTACTTATGAAATTATCCAAATAAAGGAGTTGCCAGAGTACTTCATCAACATCGATTGACATCATCTCTTAAATGGTAATGGTAAATGGTAAATGTACTGTACTTGTATAGTGCCTTTTTAGTCTTCCGACCATTCAAAGTGCTTTTACACTACGAGTCACATTCACCCATTCACACACATTCATACACTGAACAGGTACAGAGGCTATCATGCAAGGTCCCAAGCTGCTCATCAGAGGAAACTAACCATTCACACACATTCAATTTTGGGTTCAGTATCTTCCTCAAGGACACTTTGACATGCAGACTGGAGGAGCCAGGAATCGAACCGCCAATCTTCTGACTAGTGGACGACCCGCTCAACCTATTGAGCCACAGCCGCCTCAAAACATAATCCAAAACATAATTTCCATTTTGTCTTAAAGAGAGACTAAAACAACTAAAAATCCAAAAGGAAATGCAGACACTTTGAAGATTATCTAGACTACAGTCTAAGGAAATTACTATCTTTTAATTTGCATGTTTCTGTATTCTACACCGAAGATGCCTTGACTCCAACAAAAAAATCCACTTCCCCCTCCACAGTGTTGATAAGGTGGAGGTGAATTGCAGCTGTATTTGTTAAACCTCTCACTGCTATCAGCTCTAATTGTTGCAATGGATGGAAAGTGAAGGAGGTGGGATTACACTTCCATTGAGATCCAGGGTGGTCTTCTGATCTCAGCTGGAACCCCACTTGCCTGCTGGGTGGACTTAGAAGGCAAGCTGAGAGCCCAGTACAAGCAACATGATGAACCTGGGCTGGAAGCCAGCTTTTGTAGGTGGATCTATACAACATCTGAAGCTTCCATTGATAGAAAAGAGAAAAACTGTGTCATCCATTTCTGGTTGAAGACATCTCCATAGACAGAAAATGGAATTTCCACACTAGCGGCATTTCTAGCAGGGCCTTGTGGGATTTAATGCTTATTATATGGAGCTGGAAGCAATGTTTCCAGTGCAATTAGTGTCTTTAGTAAAATGACGTGACAGCACACCAGATCTTTTAAACATGGAAAATCCCAAAGTTTTAATTTATGAAAACCAAACTTAACATGTTTCTACATTGTGACTACATTTTACCTGAACTTAAATACTTAAGGTAACAAAAGATTGTGGTTTTAGTTACATTGAAGAAGTCAATACATCCCATACTTGAAGCAGTGTTAATTTTGGCACCTGATTTTGATTTAGTCTTTTGAAGGAAATGTGTATTAGTTTTAGTCAAATTTTAGTCATTTGATTTTTGTTAGTTTTAGTCAACAAAAACTGAAAACATTTAAAGACACCTAGTTTTAATCAATGTAATTTTAGTCTCCTCTTTGTCATGCGTTTATGTCAGAATTGTTATGTTTTCTAAGCATTTTGAGGCTACAGATGTTACCATCTTTGTTATGTACAGGTATTGTGTTCCAGGCATTGTTCTTGTCTATCAGAGATTAGTGGGGTAGGCTCTCAGTGTCCACAGTGTCACTCTGCTCTGCAGTAACACAACAGACTGACTCTCCTCAGTAAATCCAGTTGTCATTTCCAAACTCTTGCTGTTTGAACAGAACCACTCACTCCCCGTTGTTCCTGCTCACCTAGCCATAACTACCTGTTCTCTCCACTGCAGAGCAGTGAGTCATTTACAAGCTGGATTCACTCACTTGTTCACTAAAATACAAATCAATGTCTCAGTTTATCTGGGAAGGAGAAGCTAAAATGTCGGATAACAAAGTGATATTTCTTTAGTGAACATCTGGCGAAAGATTTAGATTGTTGACTGCCAATATTAATCCTGGAATTTACTCATTACTTCCAATAGCAACACAAATGACAACCAACTTACATTCATATCCACCTCACTTAATAATGTTAAATTAGGCTAAATCAACTTCTGAGCACAAAACTTTGTATTAAATCTGTAATTAATTTGTCTTTTTGTCCATCTTTCACATTATTCATTCATATTCATTTGTTGAAGAAAATGTACATTAAATACATTTCATCATAGTTCAGCAATTTTTTTTTTTTCCTATGAACACATCGTTTAGCAGACATGTTTGTCAGAGGTAGGGTTCTTTTATGCAATAGCACTTGTAACATCTGTGATATGTGATAATTTTGTATGGCAGATTGTGCTGTTGTATACATTGAACAAGGCTAATGTGGGTTGGGTTCCTATGTGTATGTTGTGCTCCACATCTGGTGCTATCTGCCAATCAATGACTGGCAGACACACTTTACATAACGCATTTCTGCATGTCTGTGTCAAAAGCTTAAGCTTGTTTTAAAAAATATAAGAGTGTTTTTGCACATACATTATTGAACCTTATTATGAGTTGTTTTTGCTTTTTTTATTGATTTTGTAATAATGCAATTAATGCAATAAGTATCTTCCCACAACCACTGGATGAAACGTAAAGACACTGATTAATAACTGATTAGCTAAGCCCATTTGTCGCCTTAGAAGAGACTGGATAGATGCATGTCCACGATGCCCTCATATAAATGCACCACTAACAAGCACTCAAGAAGCCCAATGAAAAACAGAACCTGTCTGAAAGGAGCACGATCAATAGCAGGCCCCTTTCTTTTATTATTTTCCTCCCTGGTCTCATCCACCTATGCCAATCCTGTTAGCGCTGTATAATCTGTCTCAGGATGGCACCTTTCCTAGATCCAGCCTACCAGGCTTATAGATTACTGCCTTTTATTGGTGAGAACAACAGAACAAGGACAGGTTTTACTCACTATTGGAAAACTATAAGGAGCATGTTTTGCTGTTTTAGATGAGAAATTCAACAGGCCAAAGCCAGCACACTGAGGCTATGCATCTTTTGTTAAGTGTGCTAGTGTTTTGTAGCTGTTTGAATGGAGAGTGGGGGGAGGGAAGGGTCAGGGGTTTCATACTTGAGTGCGTTTAAAATATGGAGGCCAGAAAGGATCAGTTCACCCACACCATAAAAAAAACACATTATAAAAAGACAATGTGGGCATTTTATTTGCAGTGGTTTTAAGACATCACACTTCTTAATACAAAACAGTGAGTATTACCAAGGAACAAGTGAGGAATGACATGATGATTGATGAACGGCTAATAAGTAGTCACTGAATAACTGAATAAAAGACCGTATTCTGTAGTAGATAATGATGAGTAGCCAGAGGACAGATTTGGAGATCTTTATGAATAATTATGTAATGATTATCTACATACTGACCATGAGTCATTCTTGAATAAGAATAAAACATGGATGTGAATAGATGTGTAATGTATTGTGCTCTGACTATGATTTTGAGAATCTTGCTGTTTATGGTTTGTTATTTAGGAACTAAATGTGAATTTCCCAGTTAGTGCTTGTTAGTTTTGCAGGATTATGCTTTACTTTACTTGCGGGATGCACAAAAAGTGTAAGTAATGGTGAAATAATCATGAAGTTATGAGAGATTAGTAGCTTTTAATTATTTCTCCTTAATTATTCCCGTCATTATATATATTCCTTGATTCAGAGTTATTAAGGAACTATAGGAGTTATTCAGGAAGTATTATTTTCTACCTCATTCCTCTGCAAGTATTCACAGTTAAGTGTAGCATATTGTAAAGTGTTACCAAAATATCTGCCACCCAAACTTCTGCTCCCATCCCAATAAAAAGAATGATTGTAGTGCTCACAGCATTGAAAAATAACATTTGAGAAACTCTGCAGCAGCAGTTTGTCTTTCAAAAAGCAATGTCCTTTTTCACTGTGGATAACCCAGACCTAGCTGTGAACAGATTTCATAAAAAAACTACTTTCAACCAGAAAACTAATCCAGCCCAATGTTGGATTTTCAATGCTTTCAGCAGCATGAATTGAATTCTATTCACTGCTCCTGTATTAGGCTGACAGTTTAGAGACAAAAGCTCAGCACATAAAACTGAAACTATCTGCATAGCTAGATACCACAGGGGTAAAAAAAAAAGTTTATTTGTGATTTGGCCTTTTTTGATACTTTCACAACTCCACCGTGTAGGAGTACCTTGGTGTGATAGAATTGCTGAACAAAATCTATCACTGAAGTGATAGAAAATCTCAAAGCTTTTCTCCTGTCTGTCTGTAACACATCAACATAAAACTCATTTGTGTGACTTGTGCTGCGCTGCCTTTTGTATGAGAGCATATTCTCAAAGGGCTCTACAATGTTTCTTGAAGCATACTGCACTGTATAAAGCAATACACTAACATATGAACAATCAAACAAATGTATTGAGCAGAGTCCCGTCTGAGGTTATCTCAAGCAGCAAATTATTGTTTTTTAAGCGTATTTTGTGGAATGTGCTTGTTTCAATTATTGATTTTTTCTTTTTTGTTCATTTATTTTTCAAGAGGGTTATTTTGCATGGTGATGATCACAGGGTAGAATCATTTTATTAGTCATTCTTACTGATTCATTCTTAATAAGGACAACATTTTTATTCCAACTGAAGTGCTTGTTCACTTCTGACAGACGAACTTTACCAGCTGGTCTGGGTTGCAAACCAAAATCATTGTCCTCACTGTCTTTTTTTTCGAAACCCCTTTGAATGTCTGGACATCTTTTCATCATCACATTTACCATTTCTTGGCGTGTTTTTTTGGGGGAGATTGCTGAAGCATGATTTGCTGGCGTGTCAGATGGATGGTGCAGGAAATGGATCACTTGCTTTGATTAAAGCACCCCGCTTGGCTGGCTTTGCACATCATAATCTAAGAATGGATTACTCTGCAGTAATATGGGTCACAATATTTAGCAACAGTGAAGGCAACACCACCTCAGTGCATGGGAAACAATGCTCATAGGGAAGATTACAATTAGATGTAGCTTTACACTGTGTGATTAAATTGTGGACTGTATACAGAAACTCACGGCTGCCCATTAAAAAGTGATTTTCCGACTCCAGCCATCCATATCACTCCTTTGCTCCTGCCTCTGAATCTAAAGGTGAACGTGATGATGGCTGTGCAGAGCCCCTGAGTGTGTGTTCGTGCATGCACACATGCCCGTGCATGTGATTGAGTGTATCGAGTTATTGACCTCTAGCAAGGGAGGAGCATTAATGTCCAGTGTGCCGTGAAACCAGCCTACATCCCGTGTCCAAGGTGACTGGCACTGCCCCGTCCCATGGCACACTTCTGCCTCTGATGGATTGACTGGGCCTTGGAGAAGGACCTCTTGTAGTCTACTGTGTCTTTCTCTTTGTGTGTGTGTGTGTATGTGAGCATGGACAAAAAACAAAAACAAACAAACAAAAAAAAAACAACAAAACTTTTAATTGTCTACAGAATTCAAGTTTTGTTTCGGCTATCTTCCTTCATCACTTGTAAAACAGTTGTTTTCATGGTAACTCCTCAGGACGATTTATCAAGACTGGGACCCCCCCTCCATGCCTCATGCTAATGAATCCCTGTACACTTTCTTCTTTCTAATGATCCTCAGGAAATGCTCCCCTCTTGTCTCCCTCTTATCACTATCTCCCATGCTCCTTTCATTCATCTAATGCACTCTTTCATTTAAGTAACGTATAAATGAAATGTGCCTGCAACATTTTCCTCCAATCATGTTCTCCTTATCTCTTCTCCTCTTTTCCCCTCTGTACACTAACCCCACTTGTGATTGAATGGATGAGCTGAACACCCGGAGGATGGTGCTAAACTCCAACACAAGACTGTATCGTACAAAACATGCCAGTTCCATTTATGGGATGAGTTATAGATTTCCCTGCACCATATGTGGAGGCAGGAATGTGAGAAAACTGCTAACAACATACCTAAGTTGGAAATTAGATTACAGGCTGCCACTTGCATCTTTGCAGGAAATATCGAACAAAGCTTTGGTTGTCCATTGGTTGATTGTGGATGGACTGTGGTTGAACTGTGCTCAAATACATAGTTATGGTCTAGAGTTTTTAATTCTACGCTTGCCGATATTTTCAGTAAAGCTTTTAACATTATCCTTTGTGAGACAGAGCCCTTATTATCAGTGGATGAACATCTAAACTGAAAATAAATTCAGTATCATCTGCAATTCCATCCCTGATTAAATCGCACCATTTAAAACCAGGAAAACTAACCACATGTCCTAGCCATGGATAAATGAAAAAATTTGTACTATAAAACGTAAATGTCGTAAAGCAGAGCATCGGTGGGAGGCATCAAAACTCCCTGGCCACCAGAAGGACCTTAAGGCTCTGATGAAGCTTTTTAATACTGAGGATAAAAACTCTAGACATGCCTACTTTTCCCATCTCATTGAACTGAATATTTCTAATCCCAAGGTGCACTGATACTCCCCCCATCCCTTCTGTAGATGCTATTCTTGAAACCTGCAATGAGTTTTTAAACTTTTTTACTCAAAAGATCCCCCTTATTCATTAGAGTATTACCTCACCCGTAGATCCCCTGTCAGTTTGTTTCCCAGCTAGGCCTCTTATACTTGTCTCTATGTCTTCAACCTTGTCTCTCAACCTACACTGTTGGAAATTGTCAACAAAATGAAACCCTCCTACTGTCCTCTGGACAATCCCCCCCCCCCCCCCCCCCCCCCCCCTTTGATTTTTTAAATAAGATTTTAGCACAATTTGTCCTTTTATACTGTGCATTTTAAATAGCTCCTTTTCTTCTGGTACTGTGTCCCATTGTTTTTGTTCAACCCCTGTTTAAAGAAACCTTAATTCAAATGATTTCAACAATTTTAGACTTACAGTATCTCTAAAACTTCCTTTTTTAGCCAAAGTCCTGGAGAAGATTATCGCAAATCAACTTTTAGCCTTTATGAATGAGAACTCTGTATGTTTGAATATTTCCAATCAGCTTTCAGGGCTCACCACAGTACATAAACTGTCCTTCATAAGTTCATGAAAGATTTGCTTTTAGCTTCTGATGCTGGACGTCCCTCCATTTTAGTTTTCCCAGATCTCAGTGCAGCGTCTGACACAGTTGATCACACCATCCTCTTGTCCCAGCAATGGGTGGGCATCAGTGGCATGGCCCTTGAATGGTTTAAGTTGTACCTTACAGACAGGACTTTCTGTATTGGTATTGCTGAGTCTAGGTCTTCCACCTCTAGGATGCATTGTGGGGTTACTCAGGGTTTGGTACTTGGCCTGATTCTGTTCACCATCTAAATGCTGCCTTTGGGACATCTCATTAGATCACACAACATCAGTTTCCATTTTTACGCAGATGATACCAAGGTTTACCTCAGCTGTGACTCCAATAACTTCAATGAAATTTCTTCACCTATAAACTGTCTCGAGGATAGTCGTAAATGGAAGGCTCAAAATTTCCTACAACTCAACTCAGAAAAGACTGAGACATTTCTAGTTGGCACCGACTACTCACACACTCAAATTACAAACATACCATGTTCATACTCTCGTATTATTACTCTACAGTGTGGAAACCTTGTTATTTGACAGCAACCTCACTTTGAACAGCCACATCAAATACATTATAAAGTCATGCCTTTTTTAATTTAGGAAAATCTCTCAAATTAAGCTATTTCCGTCTACCAAAAACCTTGAAACAGTCATTCATGCTTTTATTTCATCGCAGCTAGATTATTGCAACTCCCTTTTCTGCATCTGCAGCAAAAGTAAGTAAGTAAGTAAGTAAGTAAAGTTTATTTATATAGCACCTTTCACAAACACCAGTCACCAGTGCTTCATAGTCAAAGAAATAAAATCAAAGGCATCAATATAAATAAAAACAAAGACATCAGATAGAATACCACAAACTATCCAAATGCCTGTCTGAACAGATGGGTTTTTAGCTACTTTTTAAAAGAGTCAACAGTTTCCAAGGCCCTTAAGCTAGTTGGAAGACTGTTCCAAAGCTTAGGAGCTGCCGACTGGAAAGCATGATCACCCCGGGTCTTAAAATGTGTGTGGGGTACACTTAGAAAGCCCTGGGTGGAGGACCTAAGAGCTCGGCTGGTGGTGTAGGGGTGGAGAGGGTCGGTAATGTACTGGGGAGCTTGGCCATGTAGGGCTCTATAAGTGAGCACCAAAATTTTAAAATGAATTCTAAAATTTACTGGAAGCCAGTGCAGTGAGGTTAAAATAGGTGTAATATGTGACCATCTGCTGGATCGTGTTAAAAGCCTATCAGAAGCATTTTGGACAGTTTGTAAGCGGTGTATGGAAAAAGGTCTCTCTCTTCTCAACAATTATTCCAAAGTGTGGCTGCTAGGATTTTAACAGGTACCATAAAACAAGAGCACATTTCACCTATCCTTTCATCTTTACACTGGCTGCCTGTTAGTTTCAGAGTTGATTTTAAATCTTATTTATCACTTTTAAAACCCAGATTGGTTTGGCCCCAAGCTAAATTTCTGAAATTTTAACTCCCTATATGCCGTCATATGCTCTGAGCTCCTCAAATGCTGCTTTCCTGATGGTTCCTAAATCCAGACTAAAACAAAGTGTTTTCCATCAGGCCCCCAGACTTTTGAACAAACGCCCAGAGGAGATCAGGAGGGTAAAGTCTATCTTCATTTAAGTCTTTTATTAAAACACACTTTTATAGTCTAGCCTCGCTTCGATCCTCCCATCTTACCTTTCCCACACCAAGTGTTTTACTTTTTTTTATGTTTTATTACTGTTTCTAGATTTTTATTTTATTTATTTGATTGTTATTATTGTTTTTATGATTAAAACTTTCATGATTACTGTTGTTTGTTGTTTTTATCCTGTAAAGCACCTTGTAAACCTTGTTTTGGAAACAGGCTATACAAATAAAAGTTTATTATTATTATTATTGTTCATCATCACTGCTTATCAGAGCTTATCAACATGCTGAAGAGCAAAACACAAATTTGTAATTAAAAGATTTTAATATTGAGTAATTTCAGAGTCAACTTACTACCAGTAAAATTTGCATGTCCAAATTAATTATTTACTGTATATTCCCTTTTTTGGATTTTACATTTTTGGATTTTGAGATCAGGTGAAACGTGGGTGATATAACATTAGAATAATGTCAATAAAAAAATTATTTTGATACAGTGTTTGTACTTGTAGTGAAATAAGGAAAAAGTATATTTATAGGTACTTTGTTTCAAATTTGGAATGACTTTGACCCATCATTTTTGCAAGTAAAAAGTAAGTTTACTAAAGTATTTTATATACAACGTAAACATACCTCTTCCATCTCTGTATAGATTAATGCAGCTTCGATCAACTGAATTCCCTTTGATAAATAACAACCTTAAGCTCGTAACTTGTCTCTTGTGCACACAAGGCTATTCGTGTGTACGTTTTTATGAGTTTATGTAAACCTCTCATCTTCTTCATCTATTCCTCACTGTATAGTTTGCCATCAGTGCTGACTGATAAGCTGCTTTGACCCTTCCAAAACAACTCTTTGACCTTAATACCTCTATGGTTTAAGTATGATTATGTTTAGGGGACCAAAATTATTCGTTCAAGGAGGAGATTTTCATTGGGGTTAAAAGAAAGCAATGTTGACTGTTGGTAAGAAACAGGACGCAAACTGTGGTCTCTGGTTTCTTAAGTCCCATTTTTTACATGCACTTTTAAAGTGTGGCACAATAGCAATAACATGCTGCGTTTGCCTTTGCCTCTGTAAGACAAGAGTCATTATTAGGAGGTCCTTGTCAGGAAAAAGGAAATGTTGGTGGTGTTAAATGTTTGAATAAAAGACTAAAACTATAATTTGCCATTGTTTTTGCATAAATAAAATATTTTTTATGCATTTTAGGCATTTGAGGATTGAGGTGTGGTTAATACTTGCACAGCATCACAGTGGAGGGGAGCTGTTCCTTTTTATTGTCTTGTCTGTTTTGGTTTTGTTGTATATTTCTGATTTTTTTTTTAACCTTTATTTATTTTTTTATTTATTTTTCTTAATTTTGCTGAACTCAGTCAAACTGTTTTATGGACTGTCTGTTGTTTTGTCTATACTTAATAAGTATATATTCAGTGTTGTGGAGTAATAAAATAAACTTACTTAAGATCTTAAAGCATGTGAGTAACTAAAATATGATGGTTTTTTTTGTTGTTTGTTTGTTTTTTTTTTAGATTCAACTACCCAACAGTATGTAAAGTAATTCAAATTAGCTCCACCTTGTCCAGATAATACAATGATCCAATATTATTGCAGTATAAAACTCTGATTGAGCACAGTACATTTTGCTGATAATACTTGGTTGGTTTGGTTAAGTATAATTTGGAATGACTTTGACCCATCATTTTTGCAAGTAAAAAGTATGTTTACTAAAGTATTTTATATACAACGTAAACATACCTCTTCCATCTCTGTATAGATTAATGCAGCTTCGATCAACTGAATTCCCTTTGATAAATAACAACCTTAAGCTCGTAACTTGTCTCTTGTGCACACAAGGCTATTCGTGTGTACGTTTTTATGAGTTTATGTAAACCTCTCATCTTCTTCATCTATTCCTCACTGTATAGTTTGCCATCAGTGCTGACTGATAAGCTGCTTTGACCCTGTGAGTCTACATGTCCCTGCAGTCGATGAAGATGATGATCGATGTTTCAAGTGACATTTCTCAGCTAATAACCTCTTATCCTATTGATTCCCTGCCCAGATATCCTGCACTGCTCTCTTTCAACAAATGGATTTTGTCCCCTGTTGTCCTTCCCCCCACCCATCTTCTTTTCTCATGTTTCTGTATTTCATAGAATATCTCACATGGACATTCAGGACCTCTTTTTCGGTTTTTATACTCCATGTAGCACCCGCACAACCCTCCCCGGGCTAAACTCCACGACAAATTAAGAGAGAGGCCCACTTCAAAAGTCACCCTGCAGTTTGCCTACAGGAGTGACTGTCACTGCAGTTATAGTACCTCTGAAAGGGCAGAAAAGGGAAGGAATTGAAAAAGAGCACTGCCAAAAATCCAGTCATGAGTTACCAGAGTCTTTGAGGAGCTTCTCAAAGGAAATGATGTTTCTGCACACCCATATCACAAAGGCAATCACTGCACACTCACTCACATCTTAATTAAAAACTGTGGGCATAAAGTGACTGCCGGTTGTGCTGCCAGCTTCCACATTCTCATTGAAAAATTCATAGTTTCTTCATTGTGTGACTTTTAATCTGAACACTTTTTTTAATGTTTTGTATTCATACGGAAAAAAAAGTGCAACCAAGAATAAAGGTAAAAATGGTTCAAGAGTTGGTGGAGAAACTTTAGTTGTTTGCTAATAAAAATCTGTTAACAGTAACTAAGAGATATAAGATCGATAAAAATAATAGATAAAAAGATGATTAGATAATTACATGATGTTGTAGTCACACTAACTTCATTAGATGTATCTCAATGTGCTTTTACCCCCAAAGCATATTAAATTTGCTGATAAAATGCCTAAATGCTGACACTCACTCAAGAAAAATGGACACTTTTCTGAGTTATCTGTTCACATCTGTCTTCATGGTGATCCCTCAAGTTGCATTTCTATTAGTATTGAGGTTACAGATGACAGAAAAAATGAACAGAGAATGGTTTGATTTTCTGCCCATGTGTTTCTGTGCAAATGTTGATTACAGTTACAGTATCTAGACAAAACAAGCCTGGAGCTTGATAGACCATCATTTAGCCATTGCAGTTATTTCCATGATTAATTACCCTGTGCTCATTATGCTGAATAAGAATGTCTATAAACCTCCAATATAAATGGATGCTGCAGACACTTGCACTTGACAGTCCATAAACAACCATAAAGTATAAAAATATTAAAAGTATACAGTACATACCATGGACATTTATGTTCCTGCATAATTTTGCCAAAGGATAGTTGTTAATGAAGTATCCTTGAATAGAGAGAGGAAAAACATTTAAAAGGAGCAATTCAACTTTTAGCAAATGAAGCCGACGTAGTGGCTTTATTGACTCCCGGACCACGAAGTTATTAGCAAAAAGACTTGAATCTATTTTGCCTAAATTAATTAATCTGGACCAGTCAGGCTTTATAAAAGCAAGGTATGCTGCTGACAATATAAAGAGACTCTTGAATGCATTAAATTATTTGGACACCTGTCAGAGGCCTTCTCTGCTTCTGTGTTCAGATGTGGAGAAGGCTTTTGACAGGGTTGAATGGAGTTTTTTTTGTTTGTTTGTTTGTTTTTTGTTTGTTTGTTTTACATAGATTTAATGTGGGCTCTAATTTTATTGATTGCATCAAATCACTTTATAAATGTCCCACATTCAAGATTCAAGATTTTATTTGCCATTTGCTCAGGTACAGGTGTACAAGAGTATTGGGATTCTTGTTATCTCTCAGTCAAGTAAAAAAAAAAAATGCAATAAAAATATGCACACAATAATAAACAAAAAAGGTGAATGTGTGCGTGGGGCAGTTTCATCCCAGTATTTGCCTATTAAATCATGCATTCATGTCATGTCTGTCATGCAGTTGCTATCCAATAAGTCAGGAAAACATATCCAATTCTTATTCTTGTGGTTAATTTTGGGAATTTACAGTGGAGGTGTAACCAGCTTATATCAAACTGGAACAGTGAGTGTGCTGTTAACACTGTTGACCATCAAGGATGAAAAAAAGAAAGAAATTTCTTTACACCAAATTATTTAGTGTTAAAAAAAACTGCAGTTTCACACTGTGTGATGCCTTCCTTATTGCTGATAATCTCATTTGTCCACCCCACAGGTTTTTTTTCCCCTCCTTGATTAAAACCTCCTTGCTTCATTTAGTAACAACTCCAGTACAGGAAACTGCATTAAATGTGTTAAAGGCGAAGGAACAGATAGGTAATTATATGTTATTATCAAGTAGACATCTTCAATTTAAACACTGATCATAATTATACTTAGCTCAGTTTAATAGAGGGATTTAATTGAGGGTGAAAACATCAACTGAAAAGTCACTGTTCTGCAAAATTTGCAGTGCAGCAGTGACATTTGATGACACAAACAACACAACACAACATCCGACTGATGCGAGTTATGGAAAAATAAAGCTCATCTATGAAAAAAAGCATTATGGTACATTTGATTGCCTATAATGATTAAGGAGCTTATCACTTTTATTTGAATCTATGCACACATCTAGATCACATTTCACCCTATCTTTTCACTGTTGCAATAGACTGATTTTCCTGAGTTGAAATAGTCTGCCTATAAATCAGAAACCAAGCTGTAGGAGCGGAGGTTCACTTAGTTAAATAAGAACACTTTTCAAGGAGCAAGAAGAAGTGTGACTATACATTGTGTACCATAGCAGTTTTATAATATTGTAAGCGACGTGGGTGTGAGTGAGGGAATAAATCAGTCCAATACGTTCTGGGTTCTCCTCATAACTTTAGTCACGTTCAAAGACACAGCTCAGTCAAGTCATCACACACTTCTCATCCTTTTTTCTCCTTCTCTTCCCTCAAAACTCTACCCACTGTCTGAACAGCGCCGCCAAGCGGCTGACACTACAATATCACCCAAACACTGCATCACTAAACATATGCAAACAGGCAATGTTCAACAAAACACAGTAAACTGATGTTTAACCTTACGTTTACAATATCATGTCTTAATCTTGCAGTACAGCAAATATGAGAAATTTTACTTAGGGGAGAGTCGCCTTAAATGTAACGTGTTATAGTTGTAACATGCATGTTGCTATGTAAATGCCATCATGATCTCATCGTGTCGGCCTGTGGCCAGTGCAGTACTAAACATCCCTGAGAAATATCAACAGGATTTATCCACTCTGCAGGAAATGGTGGCTGGAAAATGGTTTAGTACAAAGTAAGTAAAAAGTCCAGAGGTGTTTTTCAAATTTAAAGTTGTGTTTGTATGTTGTGGAGCTAGAATCTACACAGTTGTCTGCATATATCTGTTCTTCATCAGTTAGCACAGTTTTCACGTCATGTATGCTAGTTCTGATCTGTAAGGAATGCCAAAGCATGTACACGACCAACAGCTCATTTGTAACACATGTTACATTTGTAACTGTATAGATTTGCAAGCACAGTTTGGTTAATTTTCCCCTTTGTTTGCTTGTTTGTTTGCCTTTCCAGCATGCCACCAAACAGTGTGCGGTAGAGAGGGTTAGTGAGCGGCTCACAAGAGCTTTTCTGGATGAAATATTGTTAGACTTGGTTATGTGTATCATGTTATGATGTGAACACACACATTAGAATGATTTGACCACCTCACAAGAGCAGCGTCATTTCTAGATGAAAACTCTGTCCCCCTACTCCATGTCTGTACCTTTTATACAGAACAGAGAAGCAGAATAAAGGTGCATCATTCCAGCCTTGAACAGGCTGCGTCAAAAGGGGCTGTACACTGTAAAGATACTTGAGGTGTTGTTATATTTTTGACCCTCTAGGGCTCAGTGGTCCTCCCCAAAAAGCATGTGCTGTATTGGCCAGTACTGTTCAGTCAGATGTCATTCATTTATATTCTAAATCAGATTAGGGTTGTAAAGTGATTAGATTAAGGTTGTAAAATGTAAAAACACCGTCCTCTACAGTTTGAACTATTCATAATATAAATGCAAAATGCATGGATCATTTAGCTAGACATTCTGCAAACAAAACAGTTTGTAAAGACAAACCATCATATAGCACAGTTGGCAACCAAACTAAGAAATAGCTGCTGTCTGTAGTCTCTAACAAAAATACTTCAGTGCTATAGGATTGCAATTGCAACTAATTGTTCTTTTGATGGTCTCTCACAAGTGGCAAAGATTGTGAAGCACAGACAGGGATGGTGTTGTTCAGCTGTGAATCATACATTAGTGCATTTCCCATGCCAGAAAACTAGTGCACTAATTCCATGCCATTGTCAATCACTGAAACCTTGTATGGCTGCAAAATAATTTAGAGGGAAGTGTGAATTTGGTCATTCAGAGGCAGACATTTGAAATGCCTGGATTAGAGCAACTTGAAAGAAGTCAGTCAGGCAATTTTGAGTTTTACACACTGACATAGTGAGCTTAGATAGAGATGTTCTGACCAGTGAAAGAACAGAAGGATCCCACATCAGTACATAGGTTTGCTTTAATCTTTCTGTCAGATGAGATGATTTGCTGATACTATCATTCAGAAATTAAAACAGTTATTAAAACATATTGTTCACAGTGACTGACCCACATGTAACCACATCTAGACATTAAACACATTTCCATTAATCACTATGAAATATGGGATTCTGATTTTATGATCAACACTCAGGAGAAAAGTTGTCCCATGTCATTTAATGGAGTTTCACACCCATATTTCCACACTTTGTGCCTTTATACATTAAATGTTAACATAGCATGGGAGTTTAGTGTGCGGCAATGCTGACATTGTCTGCACCTCGTTTATTTTATTATGCATTAACCGTTTGTGGATTCTGCACAGTACACCAAACATTTTAAAGTGGTTACTTACTATTATAAAAGGCTGTTTTAGATTAATAAGAAACTTGCACATCTTTTTAAATAATACTGTATATAGGGGCTTTAAGAATATGTTGAGGGGTCAGTTCTAATCAAACATTGTAAGTAAGTAAAGTTTATTTATGTAGCACCTTTCACAGACAAAAGTCACAAAGTGCTTCTCAGTCAAATAAATAAAACAAAGATAAACAACAGATAAAACACACAGGGGGAAAAAAAACAGACATAAAACAAAAGTTAGAATATAAAATACCACATGCTACCCAAATGCCTGTCTGAACAGATGGGTTTTTAACTGCTTTTTAAGAGTCCACAGAGTCCAGAGACCTCAGACTTACCGGGAGACTATTCCAAAGCTTAGGTGCTGCCAAGTGGAATGCACAATCTCCCCGAGTCTTAAAACATGTTCGAGGGACACTTAGAGGACTCTGGTTAGAGGAACTAAGAGCTCGGCTCATGGTGAGGGGGTGCAAAAGTTCTACAACATAATGTAGAGCCTGTTCATGTAGGGCTCAATAAGTGTGCACTGAGATTTTAAGATAAATTCTAACATTAACAGGAAGCCAGTGCAGAGAAGCTAAAATAGGTGTAATATGTGACCATCTGTTGGATCATGTTAAAAGCCTAGCTGCATCATTTTGGACAATTTGTAAACAGTCCAAGGAAGACTTATTAAGGCAGTTAAAAAGAGAATTTCAGTAGTCTAGATGGGAAGAGATAAAAACATGTATTAGCATCTCCATTTCAGCTCTTGACACAACAGAGTTTGGCTATGTTTCTTAAGTGAAAGAAACATGATTGAGCCAGCATCCTAATGTAAGCATCAAAACTCATGGACTGGTCAAAAATCACACCAAGATTACACAGACTAGAGAGGACGAGGATAAGGCACCAAGGTTCTGCCTGATCACGGAGTTAAGGTTATCAGGAGCAATAATCAAGACTTCAGCTTTATCTGCATTTAACTGCAGGAAATTGTTTGCCATCCAGTTCCAAAATTGCATTTAAACAGTTGTTCAATACAGACAATCTATCAAGCGCATCAGGTTTGAAGGAAAAATACGGCTGGATGTCATCAGCATACAAATGATAGGAGATGTTGCTGAAACTACTGAAGCATGTATAAGGAGGATAAAATAAGCCCCAGGACTGATTCCTGGAGGACACCACATGACAAAGCAGCAATGTCCAATATAGGTTCACCAACAGAGACGGAGAAAGTCCTATCAGTGAGAGAGGAGTACCACTCTAATGCAGTCCCAGAAATGCACACCAGGTGTTTCTGCCCATGGATTAATATGTGGTGGTCAGCAGTATCGAATGCTGCACTAAGGACCAATAAAACGAAAATTGATGTTATTTGAAACCTTAAGGAGAGCCGTTTCGGTAGAGTGTAGTTTACGGAAACCAGACTGAAATTTGTCAATCACCTCGTGCAAATCTAGTGTTTGAACAAGTTGTTTTTCAACAACCTTCACTAAAATTTTAGAGAAGAGAGAGAGGTTAGAAATAGGCCTATAGTTCTCTGGCAGGGAGGGGTCCAGGTTAGGTTTCTTCAACAAAGGTTGAACACATTGATAAAAGAGAGCAGTTCATAATATTAACAAAGCAAGGGCCAATGAATTTAAAAAGCTTTAAGAGCAGAGAGGTTGGTAGGACATCTAGTGGGGTTGAAGAGGGTTTCATTTTTCCTAACAAGGCTGTAACATCATTTATAGTGACTAAACAAAAGGAATCCAAGGTGGATGGATTAGAGGAACCTCTAGATAGTAGACTGAATGTGAGTGAGATGTTTGCCCTAACATTTACAACCTTATCTATAAAATATTGAAGAAAGCTATTGCAGTCACTATGAGAGAAAATTGGCAAATTTGGGGTGGAGACAATATTGTTTATTGTATTAAACAGGACTTTAGGATTTCTCTTGCTGAAAGATATTAGATTAGAGAAATAAGCAGATCTCTCAGCCTTCACCATGTCATTGTGGATAGCCATAAGATCTTTGAGATGCAACCTGTGTACTTCAAGCTTCATGGCTTTCCACGAGTGCTCATTCATCCGTCATTTGTGCCTAAAACTCTGGATAGATTCTTATATCCATGGGTCCTGATTCTAAGTTTGAGAGGAGCTACATTATCCAGCACAGAAGAGCAGTGACTGTTAAATGATAGGACTAAGGTCTCCACATTGCCATCCTTTAAAACAATGTTGCTGTCAAACATCATAGAGAAATTAACTGCTGCAGCCTCGTTTATAAAATGGGTGCGTCTCATAGGCAAAGGAAGCTGAGACTCCAATTTAAAATAAATATCAAACAAAATACATTTGTGATCACTGACAAATAAGTCCTTAGAGCCAACAAGTTCAATATCCATTCCATGTGTAAAAAGTAGGTCCGAAGTGTACTCTTCTGTGTATATAGAGCCAGATATGTGTTGCATTAAATTGAAGGAGGTGAGATTAAGAAATTCAGAGGCAATATTACATATAGTATCATCAATATGGAGATTAAAATCCCCAACCATTAGGACTCTGTCCAGCTTTATGGTAGATGATAAAAAAAATCAGCAAAATCTGATAAGAGGGAACCGATTTGGCCTGGTTGTCTGTAAATTAAAATGCAATAAATAGGGTTTAGCTGACCAAGTCTAGACATTTGCTATTCAAAAGAACAGGAGGACTTGGTGCTTATCATCTGGCATGTAAACTTGTTCCTAAAAACTACGGCAAGTCCACCACCATGACCTATCAGCCAGGGTTTACTGACAAAAGAGCAATCTGCAGGACAAAGTTCAATTAGATGAGAATAGTCCATATTCCGCTGCCATGTTTCAGTCAGGAACATAAAGTCCATACTTTCCCTGCAAAAGAAATCATTAAGGACAAATGACCTGTTTGCCATAGACCAAGCATTGATCAGAGCCATCCTGACTGGTGGAGGCAGAGCAGCAGCAGTGCAGGCAGAGGCGTGAGGCAGCCAGCTTCTCAATGCACACACCATGGTGATAAGAGAGGTTGTTTTTGTTTTCTCCTGTAGATTGTATGCTTTTATTTTTAACTATATAACTATACAACTTATTTACCATTTGACCATTAATAGTTGGTAACACTTCTCAAATTAAATCAGTGCCTTTGGAGGAATGTGGAGAAATATGTGCAGAGGAGATGTTGAATTGATCTAATTTTATTTTAATTCTAACCAAGAATTCATGCTCTGATGCAGCTACAGAGCCTGAAAAGTTAGATGTGCTGCTGTAATTATTCAATAAATGTGTTAAATGTAAGAGAAGTGTACGACAACCTTCTTTTCTTCATAGAAAACTATGTTATATTTTCCAGTGTCTCCAAATGCATTAAGTGGAAGCATTTGAGCCAGTGGCTGCTGTGCTGTCATCCAAAGACCCCACTGACCTGCTGTTCACTACGTCCTTCATGAGTTCAGATTGCAACCTTTTTTTCTCTCATACATTTTCTATTCCCAGTTTGTTTGAAGATGTACTTACACAGCTTTGTCGCCTTGGCCTTGTTAAACATTGTAATGGGACACTTTCCCATCAGCTTCCTCTCTTAGGGAACACAGAAGAGGAGGATATTGTAGGTTGGGGAAAAATTGAAACAAAGATAGATAGAGAACGAGAAAGCTGAGAGAGATGGATAGGAGGAGAGGTTGAGGTCTTTCTAAGATTTAATGAGCTAAAATGTGGATACATTTGTTAGCACTGGAAGTTTCAGGCTTACACGAGGGGGATTTGGGTTCTGGGTCCTGACTGAGGGAGCTTTGTGTTTTTTTGAGATTTAATTAGCATCTGTTCACAGGAAGAAATGCGAGTTTAATTAACAGAGGTGTATTTCTAAAAGCTTTGATCAGGAAGGTCTACTCTATTAGTCAACTTTTTCAAGTTTTTCAATTCCCTGTGTGATTTATATTGAAGGTAAGGTTGGAATGAAAAACAGATCTTTGTGACTAAAATATGTTTTCCATTACATTTTACTCAGCTCAGGTTGTTTTGAGGCTCAATGTTAAGTCTGAAGTATGTATAGCTGTAAATTAGCTTGCCAATTGTCTTACTAACAGGTTTGTGATTGGTATGTAGAGGTAGAAACCTTGATTAGGGTGTCATTTTCAATGTTTTGCTCTTTTCAGATTCCTTTTCAGATTCCGCTTCTTTGCAAAGTTCCTCCTGCAAACTTCTAATAGCTAGATATGATTTCCTGTCATAGTGCAACGCTTTCTCATCAGATGAATAATAAAATGACCATGCAACGGGAAAGTGTTTTTGGTTCTGTTAAGTTCTACAGTGTGGAAAATGTTACTATAGGCGATTAAATTCATGTTGTGTTAGATGTTGAGTAGAAATAATGCAAACAATGAGGAAACACAAGAACCAGATGGAAACGAGTTAATTTAGCGCAAATGAAAAAGCATCAAGCAAATTAACCATGTTTGAGAATGTTGTGATGTCTTACATGTTACACATTTATACTTAATTCATGATTAAGTGGTTAATCTGCAGCGCAAGACTAAAAATAATGTGGACCTCAACCTTGCAAGCTTTTCATTACGGCGCTGTGGAACATTGGAAACATGCTTTGTCAATTAGTGCAACTAAGTGGAACTGATTATGACAAATTCATCAACGACTTGCTTAAATAACTGCCTCCTCCCCCACCAAGCACACTTATAGCAGTCCAAGTTCATACACTGAATACTTGCGTACAACATACAAAAGTTCAGCGTCTTTCAAAGGTAGCTCTTTCATCATTCTAACATGTGTTTAGTACAAAAATAAATGTCTATGTACAATCAAAAATTCATTGTTTACTTATTTTCTGTGTGTTTTTGTCAGTGGGAGAAAGAAACAAAGGTAGAGACATAAAAAATGTAAATCCAGGAATCAAACAGAGACAGACAAAAAAGACAAACAAAGAAAAGGGTCGTAGGAATAGGAAGGCGGGGGAGATGACAGAGGAAAAGAGAGCTTGCACAAAGTGAAACCAAACATCCTGTCTTCTGTTTCCTCAAGCGATTCATGCCTCTGCTTCCATTAACCTCCACGATGACAAGAAGAAAACAAACGGATACTCCCTGCCTCTCTCTCCTGCACCCAGTAGTGCATGTGCTGCTGAGGTGGGGAACGGATCACGGGCGACACAGATTAGGAGTCAACAGGGTTCCCTTCATCTGGCTGGATGCAGCTGGAGGGCCGATTAGTCAACCCAAGCGTGGGTGAGGAAGGGGACGCCCGATGCTATCACAGCCTCTCAAAATCACTTCCTCGCTGGGAACTCAGCAGAGTACCGTGAAATTGATCAAGCTCCCCGAAAAGATGTCGCAGTATGTGTGAGTGACATGTCAAAGGAGGGAAATGAGGATAACTGCTATATGAAGTTGCCTGCAGGTCATGAAAAACCTTTGGCTGTTGTGTCATTTATCAGATTCTGTTAACAGTCTGCTGACTGGAATTGAAGGTCAATTTGGTCAATTTTGCTGTTTTTCTACACATAAATCTTTGGTTTGTTCAGTATAATTGTCTTCACCCCAAATGCAGGGAATCCTCATTTCAGAGGAAACTTATTCTTGACTTATATGTTGGTGAATTTAACAAACTTTTAAGCTGGTATGGGCACAAAATCAGAAAAAAAAACAAGAAAAAATGATAGAGGAACCTATCAGTGGGCAGAGGGTACCTTTATGGATAATCACTCAAAGTATTACTGTCAAAGCAGTTCAAGGTTGTAAAAATCTTCTTTCTCTGGTTATTCAAACAAGTCAGAAAATGTAATACAAAAAATGCAAAGAACTCTTGCACCCAAAAGGTCAGTTTTGTTTTGTTTTGTTTTGTTTTTTTCTGAACTGTTGCTCTACCCCACATAACATCTTGTATTACTTTGCCATTCTTTTTTGCAATCCCTCTTATTTTTCCAGAGGAAGCCAAGGCTTTGGCAATAGCAGACACCACCACTTTTGGCTACAGCTATGGATAAAGCAATAACTGATTGTGTTTATGGTTATTGGCTATGGTGGTAATTGTTATTTGAACCCTTCACATATCTATATGACACATGTTACCAATACACTCCAGGAATTCAATAAGAGCCTCACCACAGAGCTCAGCCAACACAATCATTCATTCATTGCACAACTCTTGCATGCAGTTAGTGTTACACCAATTAAAAACTAATTTGTCAGAGCTGTAGAAATCCCCAAAGCTAAAGTCAAAATCTCAGTTACAGCCATAGCATCATTAGCAGTAACCTGACTCACCAACAGCTTACCAGGTATAGCCAGATCAGCTATACCAAGAAGCGCACGCACACACATGCACATGGAATGCAAAAAATATTGCAGGGTAATTCATAAATAGTTGAGTAGCACAACTGCAGAACAAAATCTGCTCCTTTGATAATATTTTCTATTAATTTCTGTGTCACAACATCACAAAATATAGTTTATAAAGAAGAGAATAACTTAACTGCTTTATATAAAATTCCAGTAATGGCATTTATCAACAGACATAAATGAGATGCTGCTTGAATGACTCACATCAGCATGTTTAACAGATTTTCTCTTTATATTACAGCTTTTGATTTAAAGTGATAATAAATAAAAAGAAAAATATAACACAATAATATGGACTCTCAAAGGGTCAAACTGATAGGATACAGTATATGAAATGCTGAAGGTCTCTCTAGATCTAAACAAGGTAAAACAAAAACACAGTTAATAGAAAATGGATATCCTGAGGGTTTTTTTTTTTTTTCCATTTCAAGGTTTTCAATTTTTCTTTAGACTGTAGATAGCATCTCTCTTTTGAGACGGTTGAAATGATAGTGATCTCTCCCTCTGGTTGGTTTTAAACATTTGGGGGAAGGGATATCCTGCCTCCATGTCAGAGCAGCTTCCTCAAAGATACACTCTTCCTAAATCGTTCAAATTGAAAGAAAAAGGTATTTGCAGACAATCTGCCATCACTATCTAAAATGAGTTCATCAGATGTGGGCCATGGGATCTGGATCTGGGATCGCTCCGGGATTGTTTGAATGGACACCAGGACTCCCGTTACGTCCTTGTCTCCTCGTCTATCTCTCTTTCACTCTGACATATTCACTTTTTCACTGCCTGTGACCTACAATTCTTCCGATCACTCATCCCAAGCGGGAACTGGGTTAGGTTGACTTTTTATCCGTCAAACAAACAACTAAAGTGACCTGACAGGATAGAATGCATTTTGTGCTGACTAGCCCATTCGTATTCTAATACAGGCTAAATTTGTTTGCTCTACATTTACCATTTTTCATCTGCAACACTTAAAAGGGGTCATACAGGAAACCACTGTCACTGTGGATGTGAGCAACATCCTTTCATTTCAGGCTGATCTTTGATGCTGGATCTGAAATAAAACAAAGACTTAAGGAGGTTGACCTCAACAACAAAGAGCACACTCGTACATCTTCAGTACATAATAGAACTACAGGTCAACAGCTGATACTGCCCTTGTCTTGTTCTATGACTGAGCCTGGTGGAAAATACTCTAAACATTAAACATATGCTTAATGAAAAAGCAAAGCACTCTATTTTTCATCTAAATTGGTCATCCAGTTCTCTACCAACAAAGGCAGGGCTGCAGAATGACCCTCTGAAGATCAAAAGAGTAGCATTAGATTGAAAGCACCATCCTGCGTTAGGAAACATTTGCATTTGATTGATTCTGGTTTGAGTTGGCGGAACAAATGGCCGTGGAAATTCTCAGAGTTACAGCACAACTCCTCTTACATTTACGTAACGCAATAAAGGGATAATGAGCCATCACTGAACTGTCAATTAAAGGTACAATTATGTTCTCAGTGGCTTGTTTGTTTTGTCAGCTGATATGCCATCATCTCACAATACTTTGAAGGTATTAAACATCCTCTAGAGAATTCTATATGTACAGAAAACCTGATAAGAATAGGGATTATTTAAGTAATGACTGAACTGAGTGAATTATCCTTGCTGCCTCTGAAGCTTTTCTCTCTGAAGCAAAGGGAAATGCATCCACATTACATGTATAGGGACACTAAAAGTGATACTTTACATTGTTATGGTGCTTAGTTTTTTTAAAAATGCTGCCGCAACATGTCATCAGACTGCCTCACTGAGCCCGACCGGCTATAGGTTAGTTGCCACAGCCCTCGTGCTAGTTTATAAACCAAGCCGCTTAAGCAGAGCAGTAGGGGGCCCAACCCAGCCCAATAATATGAACAGTCCTGAGTCGCACCTGCGAGCACGAACCTTGAAAAGGAGACCATCATCTCCAAGACTTGGAGGCTTATGAACGGACAAGTCATAGACCAAGATGATGCCGTGTATATGTCCTTGACACTCAACCCACTGAATAAGGCTGTAGACGCTGTCAAACCACGTGTGGAGTGCACCCAGACCACAGGGGGTGGGGGGGCAGGTGGGTCCTTACCTGTCTGCCTGTAACCTTGGGGGATGGACTCACAAAGAAAACTAGTTAGGCGCTTCTTGGATTGAGCTTTACCGGCCACTCCCGTTTCAATGGCACACGAACAGCTGTTCAGTGCGCTGAAAGGGGGCCATGCATTCAATAAAACATTCTAATGCACATGCTAAGCATAAGAGGTGCAGTTTTACCTCCCTAGCATCTCCATGGGTTGGAGGACAAAAGTTCTCTAGCTGAAAAGTTATCGACCTAAATGAACTCCTTTTGTTCTTAGGAAGAAAGGAGGGGTTCAGTGTGAGAGTAGCACCAGTGTTGGTCACTATGAAGCAGCAAATGGCTGGGTTGGACTGACAGGGCGCACAAGTCACTAACTCCCTTAGCTGAGGTCAGTGTAAGCAGCAAAGCTGTCTTGAATGACAACGCCTTTAGAGAGGAGTGCTCCAGAGGGTCATAGGGAACTCTCACTAGGACCACCAACAGCAGTTCCCACCAGGGGTCTCTGATAATATTTTATGTAACTTTTATCAATCTTCTATTGAAAGCCTTTTAACATTTTCTTTCATATGCTGGTTCAATGGACTGTCTGTGAAGGACAAGAATAGTCTAAACAGCATTGTTAAAGTCTGCTCCAAGATCACTGGAGTCCAGCAGAAAGACCTGTGCTCGGCAAACGGTATCATTAGTCAATCTGACCATATTCTTTCTGGTGAATTCTTTTAAATGCCCTCAGGCCAGCGCTAGGGCAACTAACTGCTATTCAAATTATTTCATTCCTTCTGCTATCAGGCTGCTAAATGCCAACAGTAGTAGTGAAATGTAGGCCTGTCCCTGTGAACGTGTAAACTTGTAAACTTGTTGTTATCACCTGACGCCTCATATGCCCATATGTGCCATCCACTGCTCTTGTTCTTATACCATACGTTGACCTGTTGTCATTGACATTTTGATGTGTATGTTTGAATGCTGCTGCTAGACCAATTTGTATTTATTTTATTTATGTCAACTGGGTAGGCTGTGAAACTGAATTGCCCTTCTGGGATAAATAAAGTTGTCTGAATCTGAATCTGAATCTGAGTCAAGCATGACTCCCAGATGCTCTGCCTGCTGGCATGGCTTGGGGGTGCTTTTCTTCCAGTTGATGGCAAAACCTAACTGGGTTAAGTGCGGCACCAACCTGGCTGCATAGAAAATGGCTCATTCTCTGGACCTGGCCATGACAATGAGGTCGTCTAAGTGAAAGAGGACCCTCACACCCTGGTCACTCAGCCTAAATGTATCCCCTTGATGCCCAAGAATGGAGGAGGAACACAGTAGAACTGGAGTGAACAACCCAGAATATCCCCAGCAGCAGACTGACTTCTCCACCAACAAACCTTCCATGAACGGAAGATTGGCCCATGGGGGGCCAGTATCAAAAGGGCCAAGCTGATAGAGCGGTCCTTGAACGCATCACCAGATTTTGTGTCAGTGCGTCTGTCACCCTCTGTATTTCCCACAGAAATAACTGAAGGGGAGCAGAACAAGCTCAGTGTCTCTCTCCTTGGTCAATGAGCAGGCCTGGGGCATTACTCTATAAGGAGGAAATGATGCCGCTGGCCGCGTTATCATAGAGCCAAGTGGTGAGCTGTGTATGCAGGTATGACTTTTCCCGAACATAAACCAGCTTCTGCAGGGGTCTTTTGGCGCTCCTTGCTCCAGCCTGGGCCACTCTGCGGTTGCAGGAGGCTGCTGCTGCAGTGTCTCCATCAAGGTGGTGTGGGAGGTGGCTGTGGCAGTGGGGGCTGATGGTGCTCTGCCCTCCCTTAGACCTCTCCTCCTTTGAAGAAGGTGCAAGCAGCAGATGACGGCTCAGCTGTGCCTTCTCCTCTTCCTGCCTCTTGAAGCGTTGAGTCACAGAGGAGATGGACCCGAAAAGCCTGTCCAGAGCTATGGGAGCTCCCAGGAGGTCCTCTCTGTCCTTCCTCTGTAGGGCTTGAGTCCCAGCCATATGTGATGTGAGCACACTGTGACAAGCAACATCACTCGCCCTGCGGCAATAGCGACACCCAGAACTAGATTGTTAATTTGACCGATGATGCGGCCCTGAAAATTAGCCTGTTCTGCTATGGAGGGGGTGTCCAATGGTGTATTTGCCACCGTAACACCCAACACACCCAGATTGTTCACTGCACGGCCAGCTGCACAGCCAGCTGCACAGCAAGCTGCGCGTCCAGCCAGAATATTTTGTCAAAACATTCCAGCATGCCTCTGTCCTGCATCAGCGGAGGCTGTGGCTTCCTGCTCACCATTTAGTCAGCCAAGTGAAGAATCAGGAGGGCTGTGAGGGCTTCTTCCAAGGGGAGCACACTGGAACAGCCTGTCTCCATGTGGCCCTGCACTCTCAGGAAGGAAACTAATCCCACCATCGGTGACTTCTTTTTCAGCGGCTCCTTCCAGGACGCTTCCACGCACTGCCAGATGTCTGGGAGAGGAGGCGAAACAAAGGTGGGTTGATCCGGATGAGCTGGGCTGCAAAATCCTTAACGAAGCAAGTTTGCTGACGTTAACAGCCCTAAGCTTCTGGTCATGCCAAGGTTGTAGCAGCAAAACTTCTGAGTGCATTGAATTGAATAAAGGTTTTAATGGTTATGAATTGTAAAAATGTATTTCATATCTCTTCAGATTTTGTCTAAAGTTGCTCCCTGTAAGTGAATCCTGACAAATGCTAGTAGTTGTGATGAGCAAGGTTCAATAAGCCAGAAGAAAGTAATTAGTTTACCAAGCTCAAATTATTGTCCAACAGGGTATGGGCGAATGGTATTAAACCAACCACGTGCACTCATACTTTTTAAAGCTTCTATACTGCTCTGCTACTTTTCCGTGACCCCTAACTGCCCCTCGAAATAGAATGACAGCTTAAACCACCCACACATGTTTGAAGGGGATGTGGGAAAGCTAGGAGCATCGAGAGAGCATAAAAATGCATACTGTAGAGGTCTCAGATTGTGGCTGTTGCGCTGTGCAGTTAAAAACATAATGCGCTCACTGCAAAAAAGGGCAGTTCTAGAAATTTGTAATATTTTAATATAGATGGGGTTTTTTTCTTATCCAAGAATAAAAAATGTCATACAATCCATTTGCATTACAACGCACAGGACACAATCCCTCTTTGGTGCTGGTTTTGATTTTTCTAAAGAAGATATTCTATCTACAATAGTAATAGATAGAGCTGACAATAAACAAGTTGGAAAGTGGATTGCATGTATAGATCCCAAATAAATCAGACCAACCCTAAACCTGAGCATGACAAAAAGAAAGAAAGAAAGAAAGAAAGAAAGAAAGAAAGAAAGAAAGGAAGGAAGGAAGGAAGGAAGGAAAAAAGCAAACCCACCTTTTTCTGACCTTTTTTCTGTTTCTAAAATGTTGTTAAATTAGTTAGCCGGAAATACTCTTCACTGCAAAACTGACACATTGCCATTATAACAAAAGTTACCTGCTTTGGTGAGCTCATGAAGCAACAGAACAGAGAATACACAAAATACCATAAATGAATAGAGACAACACTAAAAACAAAGTGTCTACATTCCTCAAATAAATAAGATATATTATTTATATAATGGACTATTGTGATATTGGGCTATAGTAATAATATTGACTTGACCTTACTCAGGGCAGGTTGCCCCATTAGTATTGTATTGTAGAAAATTCTTGAAACAAGTTGAGACAGTCTTATTTTAAGAGGATATAGCTGTTAGGTGCACTCCTATATGAGAGGGGTATGTGTTGAAGGGTGGATAGTATCTTAGGTTGCCCTGATATACACCCGGTCTTGGCCTCTAAATATATCAAACTTTCAACTTTTTCAAATTTTTGAGTATCAGGGATTATGCACTCTATCTTCACTGCAAAAGTGAAATGCTAACAGGAAAATAAAGCAAGTAACGCTTTACTATCCCTCCCTTTACAAGAATCTACCAACATGTATGTATGTTGTACTGTATCATGACAATAGGGAAAGTAAGAAATAACTTACATGTTTACACTGGCACTGGCATGCACAATAAGTAGTCTATCCAGCTAACAAACTCTTACTACTGTCTGCCTCTGGTACATGAAGAAATCTGGAGAGCTTTGTAACCCCCAGGTGATATCTTCAGTAGTCTTTGGCATATAGGTACTGTAGCAGCCTGGCATGTCGAGTCAGGTCAAGTCAAGTATACAGGTTTGCGTAATGAATCTCAGCAGTGAGTGCATACAGTATGTACTGCATATAGTATTGTACACTGAGGGAAAATCATGTGTGAGTCAATCACCACCCCTATTTGTCAAACAGTGTTTGAATGACTTTATAATACTGTTTAAAGTTGTTTTGTTTTCATTGTCATCACTGCCAGTTAGTTTGTTAACATAAAAGCTGAGTAGGCGAGAGAAAATGAGAGCTTGTGTCAGTTGTTGGACCCAATCTCTAAAAGGTCGCAGTAAAAAATATTTATTCATTCATTTGTTTGCCAGTACTATTTCCTGGTGAAGCTTCTCAGTGTTATAAAACACAGAAGAGTTCATGTCTTATTTCAAGCTGAAATAAAAGATATATAATTTTATTGTTTTAAGCACATAGATTCTGAATGAAAGTTTTGCTATTTCAAGTCTGGTTTACTACTTTTATTTCAGATAGTGTTGTTAGTGGCATGATTTTTATCCTGGTTCCAACAAATCTTTGCTTACCACACAGGCATATTTTTTTTGCATATATCTCTACATAAGTCAATATTTTGCTTTGTAGAGGGGAATGTTTTGCAGTGCAGTGGCCAGTTATTCGGCAGGGGGCCAGCGGGAGCCGAGCTGCATGCTACAGCGTGTGTGGTGATTAATCATGCTGTGACTCTGCGTCTCTCGGGCCTGTCAACTACTCTGGCCGCATGAGGTCCGGGAACATCTGGGGATGTCTGGGGACGTCAGGGGGAGACCACGGCCCATTCGTCTCCCAGGGACAGCGACCAGACGTGCTGCCTCAATCTCACATCACCCCACCACCACCACTACCGCCACCCTTACCTCCAGGGTCCCTGCAGACCCTGCTTGGACAAAAGGTGTACACTCTTATTACATGACACATAACACTCTGAGGAACTGTGAACAGAGGAAGGCAATGTCTTGGGGCTGTACATCAGTGACAATAACAACCGGGGCTGGTAATATGCCTGTTGGTGAGCTATCAAGAAGAACAACAACCTGCTGAGTGTGGGAAGAAGGCTTGACACATCGCTTTAGCAGGAACAGCTTAAGACAGGGATGCAGCTTAAAATACCAACAAACACACAAAGTGGCACAGGAATAGAGTGAAAATATAGATAAATCTTAAAGTTATGTTTAAAGCAGCACATCGGCTGAAAATATGCACCAATTTAAAAGCAATAAAAGCTGATTAAAAAGAGAAAAATACAAAGTGTTGTCAGTGGCATATCTTTACTCGCAGGGCTGCAGAGGCAGATCAGTGTAGCTGGAAATAACTACATGGCTTCTAACAATACAAACAAGCCCTGTCCTAAACAAAAACCATCTCAGGTTGGTGTCACAAATATATCAAACCCTGTCCATATATGATATTCAGTTGCAAACACAGTTGTATCTGGAACTAGGTTTTATTCTTTGTAAACTAGACCCTGTGGGTTTCATTAAACATCCAGCTCCGAACTGCAGTGACTCAAATTTAAATGTAAAATATGTACTCCCACACAATTAAGATAAGGGATTATGTATTATTTAGATCACTCTGTTTGTTGTAACAATTCAGCGGCGTAACTGCTTGCACTAAATAAATCCACATTTAAATGCTGTCAATGCAGGTGACCTAAATATTAGATTTCAAAATATATGCAAAGAAAGATTTTATAAACAAATGCTTTCAGCGGGCAGACTCTTCTTCCTATTAAGACAATCCGCTGAAGTATTCTTACAATCCGCTGAATGTTTCACTTCAGGCATTGTGTGCATGTAGCTTATTTTGTAAACATGAACCAGATTATATCAGTGGTCCAATCCTGGTGATTCACAGTAAATCAATTCAGTGGAGATAAGATAAATCAGCTGCGATGAAGTTAATGCAGATGAGGTATTTTGGGCATAAAAGAACCAGCTGATTATGCAGTGGCCTCCGCGCCTGTTCCAGGAAGCTGCTGTACAGCAGAGATACATGAGCTGTGCTTCCCCTCGCTCTGTCGGTGACGGCATGATGAATGATTGCCGGGGGGAGGGAGGGGGTTGGAGGAAATGCAGCCAGGGCAGGTTCGACATGAGGGCATCATGGGATATACATGTACTGGCTTTGTTCGTGAGCCTCTTTCCGTTTTTGTCCTTCTGTCCCTACGGCTGGGAGTTCAACCGCAACGAGAGCGGCCATGGCAGATTTGAGGGCCTCCCTCCAGTGTGACGTTTGACAGGTGGCGGCTCACAACGCATTGTTTTTTCAGAAGCTAAGATTTGGCGTTTTAAATCCTGCTTAAATCAGTGCTATTGGACTTTTCATGCACATGCACAGAGACACAGGCATGCACAAACAGATGTATAAACACACACAAACTCACACACATGGCTTTCAGTGACTTAGCTGAGTGTGACAGGATTAGCATGACTCTGGTGAAACTTTAGCAGAAACCACATGGATATAGACCGTAATCTCTAATGTGAAGGTCAGTGTAAAAATGAATTATTCTCAAACAGCACACAAGAAGATCGAAAAGCACATGAGCCTGTGTTCACACACGCACAAATATGATGGAAATTAAATGATGGAAAGTGAGCATTTGAGTTTCAGATGTGTGCTTGTCATCACAAAGCATTTTTTCACATTTGTAAACAGCTGATTAAGAGAAGTTAGAGCCCAAACTGGTGCAAAGCCAAAAGATCATCACCTGTGTTTTCTCATCAGAATCTTTATTCAAGATGCAGCTTTTGTCTTTATTGAGTGCTTTTAGATGTTTTAAGGGTGTAACCTGCATATTTTAATGCTCAAATTCCCAGGTGGGGATTTAACTGGAACATTCACTGGCTGTGCTCTGATAAGCATATCACCTCATAACATTGCATATCAAAACACAAGGACCAAACAATACAACTCATCTGGCTAGTTAATGGAAATGAATTCCAAGAGCGTTTATACGTATGCTCTTAAGGTTCGTCGCACGTTTCCCAAAATAGCGTTTGGGTGTGTGTGCCTGCATTTACTATTAAGAGCTTCACTGAGTTCCTTTACTTATTTAACTATTTTTACGCCATGTAATATGAAGCATAAATTAAAAAGATGGCAAAATAGAAGTATTTGCTTAGAATTTCCACTGTGGCTGTCCTGGGGTTACAAGTTTGATAGACCACAGAGAAAGTAAATGAATGTAATCACAAATGTCCATGCATTAATCAAAATAAGACTGAAAAATCTAGAAATAAATGGTGTGTTTTGCAGCCCCACCCTACCCCCCATCTCCCCGTATACATCCCTTTATCTCTCATCAACCCCACCCTCCTACTGTGGACCCTGTGGACGAGCAGACATGTGTCATCTACATTAAAGATTTCATATTAGATTTCATAGTAGTAATTCCCATATGAAATATGTTCTGTTTTTGCATGGTGCATGTTAGCAGCCCAGTGTTCCATGTTTGCTATGTCTATGAAGTCAAAAGGCCATCTTTATATTTTTACAGAGTGGAAGTGTAATAGTATAGCAAGCATACTGTATATTAATCGACTGACAGATAATTGCAGGGGAAAAATATAGCAATGCAAATGAAAAAGAAAGAAAAAAGGGAAAACATCAACAGTCTAACGTTCAGATAAATTTTACATTTAGAAGTTAATTAAAATACTTTACATATAGGATAGGATACACATTCATAAAGAATATGGTGCAATATGTCTTCTTACAATCATAATCAACAATTATTACAGTATAAAATGATTCATAGATGTTATGTAGCTCGCAGATGTTGTTAGTTAAGAGATTATTTCCATTTGCTACCTTTTGTAAGAAAAAAATCGACTGACACATGTTTGTTTGATTGTTCAGATGTTCATTATTTGTGGTGTACACCAATATATCATCAGATGATTTTGGGATTCATATTCCTTTTTTTACCAAGCACTGTGTTGCTGAATGATTAATCTATCAAGCTGCCCAGATAGCATACAGAAGTGGGCCACTTCAGGCAATGATGCGGCACAGCTGGCCTTCTTCTGGCCAAAATGGATGTGAGCCCGAAATGGCCCATACGTAAAATAGCAAATATGGCCCAAATATCCTAAATAAAATGTGGGCCTTTTTTGGTACAGATGCGGTGCTCTCAGGTATGTGTTTCCTGGATGTGGGCCAGTTCTGGTTTATCTGGTTTGTTCTTGGGTGACATATGGCTTGCTTGTGGCCCAGATATGGGAAACAGGGGCGGACCGCCCAAGTACCATCATGCCACGTGGTATGTGGGCCGGATGAAAGTGCCAAAAGTGTCGGGTGTGGGCACGATCTGGGCCACAGCAATTTGCTATCTGGGATATCAAAAGAAGGACCTTGTTTTTCTGGCTTGCTGCTACGAAAATTCTACTTGTGAGATGCAACCCCGGCATAGTTCATACATTAGAATGTCGGTGTCCTAGAGCTGCTACAGTATTAAGACAGCTGCTGATTTTAATAAAACCCTGTATTGACACAGTTGAATTATAAATAATGGATAATAATAAATATTTCGTAAAAGATATGTTTTCATAAAAGATGTGGAAAAATTAGATTAGTTTAATATTGGAGGTACAGGCAACAAACCCTCACTTCAAGGTAAAATTGTCCAAATACATGTGATTAAGCCTACAAAATACCTAATAAGCCTACAAAATACCTAATAATCTCTGTTAATAAAAGCCTTTAATCAAGGTGCTGTGTTGTCTTCATGATGATGACTTTCACAGTACAGACTCTCACTGACGTCCTTACATGAATAAGAGGGGGAAATAAAACAAGGAAATCAATGGTCATAATAAAACAGTAGTTTAAATTTGGAAATGACCAAAAGTAATGTAAACTTTAAGTGAAACATACTAGAGGTGTGCCGAATACAAATAGGTTATTTGGCAAAGCACAACTTGTAGGTTTTTTTATGAACATTTGTTTCATACAAATATTTTTAAAATGGTTTGTTTTCAAGAAGAAAAAAACATGTCAAATACCAGCATGCAGGTTGGTTACATCGCTATCTCAGTCTCTCTCCTCTGCTCCGCTGTTACGTCTATCAGCAGGTCTCAACAAGGGGAGTCACATCAACCTGCTGCATGACGCACATTTCCTAATTTGGACATCACTCTTGGAGTTGGGGGTATTCGCCAGAGATAAAGCTGACCTACTGACAAGTGAAGTGCTTACAAGGGACTCCCCATAACCTGTTGTTCCCCTTCACCTTTCAACAAAGTTAGGTTGTAAAAATTAGGCAATAAATGAAAAGTGCAAAGCAAGCATCGCTTTTGAAGTTCTTCACTACACACTGTGCTGTCTCTGTAGCAATGAGCAAAGTTTTAACTCAGTAGTCAGTGTTGTCATCTGCTTTGTGAGATAATCATTCATAAACACTTATTTTAACACTTTAACATCCTAAAATTAAAAGCATAATAAAAATAAAAGCTGGATTTGACTATTTCCACTTTTATTCAAATACAAATACAAATATAAATAATTTTGCTGTCTCAACAAATATAGATACAAATACAAATACTGGGCAACACATTCTATGACATTCTATGACATACATCATACGTTATAATCTGGTTATAGCACTGTTAGTTATATTTATAAGCACTCATAAATATTCATAATGCTGTATAACAATAATCATAATGCATTAAAATGCATTTTATAATGACTTATAAGGTCAAGTATCATCATACTTCATAATTGCTGGTCACTCACTTACATTTTTTTTTTTGCAAGGATCATAGTGTATTATAATTCTCACATAATCCTCTATCACCTAATCTCCCTAAAGGCACATGTTTCTGCTGGAGTGACCTGAGCTTGAAGTGGTTGCTTGGCCAGCCATGTTTTCAGTTTGATAAAGGTCTTAGTGAATAGAGCCAATGTCATAAGGAGGATGATCTTGCTGACTGATTCAGCAGGGCAAACAAAAACACGGTTCTGTTTAAATAAACATCATTTTAAATAATGAGGGCAAAGTGCTCTAAATTCTGAGATAACTGCAGATCCACAGATGTGAATTTTCTGCAGATTGCTTTTTCATTCTGTTTATCATTCTTTGTCTTTAGTGCTGTGTGTTCGTCAGCACTAAAGACAGTCGAACGGTTAAGCACACTGCCTCTGGAATTAAACGAGGACATGGAAACGTGGGATTGAATCCCAGCAGAGTCAAGAGGAGTCTAACAATGTAACAGAAGGTAGGAAGTGAGTAAAACAAAAGAAAAAAAATCAATGCAAAAACTTCCAGCTGTAAAGAACTTAAACGAATAATAATAATCTTTATCCTTCAAAAAGAAAAATAAATACAATAAAATAATGCACACGTTCACAATGCATAAAAAACTACATATACAATGTCTAAAGCATATTGCATGAAAAAGTCAGCATGCTAATAATGTTTTCTGTAAAGCCTTTTTAAAAAGTTTTTGAAAAGTATTTCCTAGTGATAACCTGCTATGGTCAGAGTTTATACAGTCAACAACAACTCTTTTAAAATTCAAGTGGTTATGAAACATCTAACTTGAAGAATTGTTTCTAATGTACATGTAATTGATTTTTTCTTCATCTTGACTACAACCTGCAACAGACCTCAGACCAGCCTAAACAGTTTTAGTTAAACACAATTACTACACTACTTTTCAATACATAAAAAATGTATTGAAAAGTAACTTTACTATTACTTACTTAAACTTACTCTTATGATGTATACATACGTATAATTACATTATTAAACTTGAAACTTTTGTGCAGAGACCCTGACTGGTATGCTCTGTGTTAAACTAAAGTTCAGTCTGCAGATCGAATTAAATCTCCTTCATTTTCTCCACTGTTGCAGATGTAGTTCAGAGGGTATGCACTGTTACTGGATGATAAAAAAAAAAAACCCAAAAAAACAAACAAACACTGGAGCAGTGTTGAAGAACAACACATAGCTTGTTATATGAGTTTGTATTTGAGATATAATTACTCACACACTATTTTGTTTTTCTTTATATCACAGTAAGATATGATCTAATTAAAAAAGGATTAGGTCAGCTGCTTATACAGTCATATTACTTCAGTTAACAGCTTACATAGTTGTTACTCTTCCATTAAAACATCTAATATGTTACATGAAATGTTTACTGGGTGCTTTTGATACATAATTGCAAGATAAAAGTCTCCTGTTCATTTGTTGCAGTGATACTAAGAGAGGATGTAAATGTCAGAATAATGGCAAGCTGTGACATGTTAAGAAACTCATGCATCTCTGTATTACAGTATCTACAGTTCATAATAATACATGAATGTATAAATTAGGGATGTGCAGAGGGCCCAGTATTTGTATCTTTATCTGTATTTGTTGAGGCAAAATTATTTGTATTTGAATAGAAGTGTAAAAGAGGCTTAAGAATCCTGTTTTTTGTTTTTATTATGTTTTTCATTTTAGAAAATTAAAGTGTTACAATAAGTGTTCATGAATAAACTACCTTACAAAGGAGGTCCCGCACTAGGTCTCGAAGTTGAGTCTCCCAGATCACAGATGACTACGCTGACTACTGAGCTAAAACTTTACTCATCACCTCATTGCAGACAGACCTCTACCAATTTATACACCCATAACAAAGAGACAGCACAGCATGTAATGTGTAGGGAGGAACTTCAAAAGCGATTATTGCTTTGCACTTTTCATTTATTGCGTATTTTTTACAACCTAACTTTGTGGAAAGGACAAGGGGAACAACAGGTTATGGAGAGTCCTTTTGGAGCACTTTGTGTGTGTCAGTAGCTCAGCTTTATCTCTGGGGAACACCCCCAACTCCAGGACTGATATCCAAATAAGGACATGTGTGGATGGATGTGGATGTGTCTCCCTTCGTTGAGACCTGCTGATGTAACTGTGGAGCAAAGGAGAGAGACTGAGATAGCGATGTAAGCGACTTGCGCACTGGTATTTAACATGGTCTTTTTTTCTTCCTGAAAACAAATAATTTTTAAAATATTTGTATGAAACAGATATTCATTAAAAAAACAAACAAACAAACAAAAAAAAAGAACCACTATTTCTGCTTTGCTGAATAACATATTTGTATTCGGGCACACCCTTAGTAGAAATACAGACCTGTGTGACTTGAAGCTAAGCCTAAGCCTAAGATTGTAGTATTTGAAAGACGCACCGTTATAGAAACACAACAGGTACTTGGTATTGAAGGGATTTTTTTATTTTTATTTTTTTAATGGAAATTAATACCTAACATATGTATGCGTGCCCTTGAAGATGCTGATAGAAATGTAGAAACGTAGACTGTTGCTTTCTAGACCCACATACACGGTATGCCTTAATGTCTTTTCTATTTCTCTGCCTCTCTTTTGTCTCTTTTTTTCTGTTATCCAAACATATACAGGTAGACATGTGCAAATACACACTTAAAGACACACACACACACTCAGCATGGTTGTGCTTAGTTTGGCAGCGCTTCCATCAATGTGAAAGACCTCTTGTCTCTGGGCACCAGTGGAAATGACTGCCCTTTCATTAATCTCCCTGTCCACAGTGCAGACCTCCCCTAATTACAGCCATTGTTTACCTTTGCACTGGCACGCCCATTGAATTATTGATGGCCGCCCTGCCCCAGTCAGTTTAAAGGCCTTGCCAATGGGCACACACCAGCCAGTGAACAGTTATCTGCCAACATATCCCCTATGTCTCCTGTATGACAGTTCACTGAATTATTATGCTAATAGCAATTTGTTTCCCTGACAGCATGCTGTTGCACAGAGAAAGGCATGCCATCATTGCATGCTTTGTTGTGTAGGTGTTTGATGATGTGATAAATCATCATTTTATATTATAAATGGCTCATCAGGTAACTTCCAAGCATTTTTCCAGTGTTATATTTCACCACATTTCAGAAAACATTACTGCTAATATCCTTGATTCTTCAAGGTTCATTCTTTAATTTATGGAATAAACAAATGACCCTTGGAAATATTCAAATCAAATGGCTACCACTGACGATCATCCTTACTGCTTACTGCATGAATTGAAATGCTTCTGAAGCATAATACAAGTCACATCCAATTTGCAAAACCTGCCTTCAGTGGCCCATTATAACCCTCTAATGGTATGCATATATACAATCCCTCTATCTCTACTGCAAATAAAAAAGCAACTGAGACCAAACCAAATCCATGAATGATTACCCCCAACAATAAGTAAATCCGCAGAACTAAAATTCAATTTTCAGCAATCCCACAGTCCTACTGCTAGACGCCATTCAAAGCTCATGAGGATTTGGACTTAAGGCGACTTAGAGGTGATTTATGCAGTAACCCAAATGGCTGTGCTAGGATGAGACGAAAGGCCCGGGCCTTCAGAAAGAGAACCTGTCTCTGTGTCATGACTCACTGTAGCTATGCTCCGCATGACAAGCTAGGGTCCTGCCTTGTATCAGATTGCCAGGGATTGTGCTCCACTGGGTGTTTCCAGTGTGCACAGCCCCTTATGTCATACAGTTAACACCAACCCTCTCTTGTTGCCTCCTAGAGTGAAAAAACAAATCAATCTTAAATGTCTAAACCATTTGAGATATCTCTGACGTGGTTGTTTAGAGCAGTTCTGCTTCAGTATACCAATAAAAAGAATTAGATTCTTCAGTATATCTCAGTGGACTTTACATCCTGGTTGTAATATAATCACGAATCAAAGCAACAATGCCAGAATAATACGTGAGGTTTTAGCCTATATTGCCCATAAGGTCACTGAGAATCTCTATCATGTTAAACATTTAATAATATTCAGCAATGGGTTAGGGATGGGGACAAGATTATGGTTTAATACTGACAAAGTCAACAGTGACATGAAGCATGAGACACTTCTTAACCAAAGTGCTTTCATTACCTAAGCCTAACAACACACAGCCTCTGGTGTCAAAGTCCTATGATTTGTTTGCCCACCATCCACCCCAACAACCTCTTTATGAAGTCGGTGCAGTGATTAAACATAGCATTAACCTCACTCAAAAAAAAAACAAAAAACCTTGCTGGTCAGAAATTTAAAACAAATTAGTACTATATAAATGTAATTTGTAGGACTCAAGGTTTGATGTAAAGCCATCCATAACAACAGCTTGAAATATACCAGAAAGATATGATTTGAACCAACTGTAAGCAGAATCACAACAACGCATGGAATGTAGCTTATTCAACAAAATTCCAAAGCCTGACTGTTGTGGTTGACGGATATCATTTTCTTCTATAAAGGCACATAGTTTGAGTTGACCAGAAAAGATAGGACTGCATAGATATAACCACTGTTGTTTAGGTCACAAGCATCTTCACCTTTGTGTGATGGAAATACCTGAGGTGTTTTCCAAACTGAAAGAAACTGTGGTAAAACCTTAATTAAAAAAAATGTACCAATCACGCTGTAATAACAGGACATTCAGGCAGGCTGGAAAAAAATGACAAGTATTAATTTTCATAATGATCATGTCCATCAATAGATGATTATTTTACAAACTGGCATGTCTTTCCTGTCCAGCACCACCACTAGCGTGCACATTATGGAATTAGGCTGCAGCTGTTTAAGGGAGCGTAAGGCTACATGTTTTGGGGGAATTCAGCATGCATGAAAAATTGTGGTGTTAAATTGACTCACTGGGAATTAGAGCTGTGGCTTTTGGTGTTGAAACTGTAAAAAAGTGATGCAGCATTTAGGCTTTATTTATTTATTTATTTTACAATCTATCTATTTATATGTATATATCTATACCACATACTGTATACACTCACCAAGCAATAATTTGACACCTCATGTATGTTAATGTGGTGGACCAAATATTAGGAACACTTTTCAATATAATGCACTCCAGTACACCACCACCACCCACTACAACCTCAATAATAAACATGAATTATCACCATTCTGACAATGTCAATAAAAACTTAAAATGTATAAGCTTCGTAAAAGTAGAATTAATGGCAGAGCTGTTGGATTGGATTGCATTAGATTGCACAGGTGTTCCCAATAAAGCACTCGGTGAGTGTATGTATGCATGCACTCTATAACCTTACTGCTTCCAAGAAAGATTTTCTCATTATCACCTCGTATTGATACCCAGGGAAATTGAGTGGGTGCAGACAACCCAGTTTCACATCAAAATGTGTAATAGCTACATTGGTCCACGGTGCAAAACGTATTAGTTTTGCAATAATGGCTCTAAAATTGTGAGATGCCTACGTTTTTTCGGCCTATTCTTTTCTATTAAACCCACATCCGTCCATGTCACGTGACTGTCACGTTTCTGTCTGCAAATAAAAAAAAATTAAAAAACTGCCAACCTCTTGTTCTCAGTGGAAAATGCAATATTCTAAGATAGTTGTGGCATTAAAATGCAATCTGATGACAATTTTAGCGAGAAAATGTGCATTCTATTTTCATAATCTTCATTCAGTGAATGTATATGATGTTTAGTTTGTCAGTTATTACGCCATCAGTTTTAATTATTTCTCCTTCAATTCTGAGAAATAAAGTTTTTTTGTCAGTTTTTGATAGTGGTAGGCTATGGAAAAGCATTGTGTTGTGGGTGGACATGGCACGTTTGACTGCTGTTTTGGGTTGTCTGCTGTTGGTGGGCTTCATTCCATTTCAAATTGCAGCCAGTCGGCCACAACCCAAATCCAAATCCCACTATCTCTGATATACAAGACTTAAGAAAAGGCGTTTTATGACCTATGATTGTAAAATGTGAAGTTGCTCATTTAATTTTATATTTCCAAGAATATGTGGCTGAGAATATGAGGCTGAGGATTAATATGAAATCATCTTTCTTAAAACATAGGGTCTTCCTCAAATAATATTGAGGCACGTCATCTAATAAAGCACTTCATCGTTGTGTGTGTGTGTGTGTGTGTGTGTGTGTGTGTGTGTGCGCGCGCATGTGTGTGTATGTGTGCATCAAATCCTGTACTATGGCCATATAATTGGGATGAAAATGAGGTTATCCAACTGGACTTTACATTTCACATCCCTCATTTAATCTCTGCACTTGTCACTTTCATATATTTCATCAAATTGGACTTTAGATTGTGCGTTGCCTTCACTGTTACATAATTTAATTATTTATGCACGTCACATTTAATTTTTGCTCTTGTCACCTTCATATATATTAGACACTTCATTTCTTTGTCCATAGCACCGTTCATATTTCCATTCTTTGTATGCTTGCATTGGCTAATAAAACAGATTCTGATTGAATGGACTATGTCATGCTGACATAAAATCACAAAACCAAGAATCATGAAGATACAAAAAATCTGCAGGGCTGAGTAAATAGTAGGTTATGCATGTGTTGGTATTTGAAGACCTGGCAATAAGAATGAGTTGGTCTTTTCATCCTTAGCCCTAACCCAAGCACTTCAGGCCTTCCTCCAAGCCTGTAATCTCTGATGGTGACTCATTTTGGTCACTAGTTCCACTAAAAAAGAAAAATCAAACAAACAAAAAGCTTCATTTTATATATTGGTCTTTCAAAGTGCTCTCTGAAACTAAGCCGGGGATGGTTTGTGTCCCTGAAATGAGGCAATTAAAACTTTGTCATGGAGCTAAATCAAGTACATCATTTGGAAGGTCTCGGCCTGGAGAGTAACATATGTCAGTATGAAGCTTCTACATGGCTCCTGCTTTGAAAAACTAACCTTTGAACCTTAACCTCAGTGCATGTTTGAAGGCTTATAATTCAGCAACAAAAGGGGCTTTAGACATGGGATCAACTGTATTTTCCACTGAGAATAAAAAGAATGTTGTGGAAGGAAGAGTGTTTTTTTTTTTTTTTTCACAGACAAAAACTTGACATTTGTCACGTGACATGGACGCAGGCCAATAGAAAACAATAGGCCAAAAAAAAAAAACGTAGGCATCTCACAATTTTAGAGCCATTATTATGAAACTAATACATTTTGTGTTGCAGACCAACATAGCTATTACACATTTTGATGTGAGACTGGGTTGGTGCAGAATATCCATTATTATCAGAGGCACCGTAATGTCATTCAATATCCTACATAATATTTCTGACAGTTTTTGCATTGAATCATGAATGGTTTATTGAGTTAATATGAATGTGTGTATTGTTTTATTTCACCCACAGAGTATCACAAGAGGCTATAGTTTAGTAATTTTAGAGAAAAATTAAACATTTTAAAGTATCCATTAAACAAAGGACGGTGAAATAGTATCAAAACTAAGAAAAGGAGAAAAAAAAGTCAAGAAACAGAAACTCCTTATTAACTTGGTTTCACAGAAACTTGGTCTCACACAGGGAGCTTGTTACATTACACACAATCATTACAAAATTCAGTTATTTCCTTTTTTCCACATTTTCTCAGCAACATTAGAGCAAAAGGGAGAACAAAGTGCATTATTGCTATTCTCCCTCTCTGTGTTCATTGCTCAATTCAGAAGATATCACATCACTGATATGTAAATATACTGATATACGATCTACCATATTTCTCATTCTGAAAGAAACCTGCTTAAATGGGGACGTTTTGTAGTCGGATAAACCATTTCTGAAAAGATGTGAGGGCTTTCATTGAGAATATGCTTTTTTCTAGTATTTTTAACATTAGTGGCTCAAATGCATGAGTGAAGACAGGCGATATAACTGATATCACTTGAACTATCATAGTAATGCTTGGTTAAAGGATCATTCTGCAGTCCTCCACCCACTTGAAATACCTCTGCTGAGGTGGCGAGATGAAATGTGGTGAACGCACGTGGCTCTTTTTTTTTTTTTTTTTTACAGCACAGTATTATTAGTCTGCACAGGCACTTTGTAACACTCTTTCACTCCAGTGAGAACAGTAGGCAAGCTCAGGCTGATGATGATGGCCATTTCAGACATCAGCCAAAGTAAGTGAGGTGGAGGGGGTGAATAATAACAAAGACAGCAAATGGAGAGGCTTGTCAAGTGGCATTAAAGTGTCACTGTGAGAATGTGAATCATTACATCTGTAGATAGATGTTATGTCCAGAAAGTTACTCAAACCTACAGCGGCCAACAGATTATTATGTTCAAGTGAGCCATCCTTTATAACCAAAAGTACTGTCATTCAAAATAGAATAATGAAAATGTCACTTTAATATGCCCAAGATGGTAAATTGATGGTAAAAAAAAAAAAAAAAAAAAGTCAAGACCAACTTTCAAACAAACAAAATACTACTTTGGCTCCCCACATTTTCATGCAATATAAATATGATGTGAGATGTTTCACATATGAGCCAGAGAGCAGTGAAGCGGAGTGATAATAACGACAGCATGATACAATGTGTTTCTCAAGTAGCATTAAAGTGTCACTTTCAGAATGTCAATCATCATCACATCACTGAGAGGCTTCAAAGAGGCCATGTCAAGATGGTTACAGCATGGATGGTTTCTCACTCCAGCTGCCATGGTGAGTTTTGTACATCATGTAACGTGTTTGTTCAGTATGCAGTTGAACTCTTTCTAATGAACTGTATTTAACCACCAGTACATTAAACTCTTTCTTGTAGAAAACCTGAAGAAAAAAATGTGACAGCATGATGAAATTATTCCGTGCTGTTTATGTACAACAGCACTGATCAAACTATTTGTGTTTTTTAATGGAAATATATATAAAATGAATAGTAATATGAAAAGAAAATCAAATAATATGACAAGAAATCGTTAAACAATAAAAGGCCAATACATTAAAACTATTTCATATAATTTAGTTACTAGGAGTGATTTAAAAGATCACTTCAAATTTGCTGCTTTACAAGTAGGTCTTATAGAAGGAATTATGTTAACTGTGAATTTTACAACTGACAATTCTCAATATCATCATTGAAACAGGATAGCTGTCATGTCTATGGCATTATGGTTGCCAAATTTTGAAAATCTAGTTGTTTTAGGAGTGTAATCGCATGACCACATCAGTTTCAGGTGATGCCTGGTGCTTTTGCAATAAAATGTGAAACTGCTGCTTCCTCATAAAAGTCTGCTGGACTCTTGTGATATGACTACGGCAGCATCCTGAAGCACACATTTCTTCACTAGTGACATAAAATACCCTGTGGTTCACTTTGCAGTTTCACCTTGTATTAATTCCCTCCCGCTCTGTCAAGCCACCAATACTTGACTTCATGTTCATGGCAATGTTTACAATCATTTTGACTTGAAGAAAAAGAGGGGACCATTTATAAATCCAAGCTCAATTCCCGCCTCATTTGCAGCTTTGTAACCAAGCAACAGCCAACTTCAGCAAAGCGTAGACTGTATTTAAAGATGAATGACATGACTGCTCTGCAGAAGTTAAGCCAAAAATTTTTTATCACCTCTTTTTTTCGCTCAAGTGGTTTCTGTCATTTTAAATAGCTCCCTTCACACTGGTAGTACATTTTTTTTGTCATTTAATGATATAAAAGAAGCAATGGGTGGCTGTCAAAACTTGGGGGGGATGTAGAACAAAGGCATGCCATCATAGCCTGTGTGAGCGAGCATATTCATGAAGAGCTTCCTGCCTTCTCGCTCTAGCTTCTGTGGCATTTATGTTTTGTTTTGCGATTAAATCAGTTTCATTATTAGTCATAAAATTGTTATCATAGCTCACCTATGGAAATACAGAGAAAAAACTCATTATGGAGAGCACCCTATCACTCTTGATAAGGGACTGATGGGTACCAATCCTACAATGCAGCACCTAAGGGATCTTTCTATCTTACTCATATGGACTTAAAGGGATGATCTTGGAATTCCATAAAGTTGATAGATTCAAAAGACACAGATCAGAAGACATGATTTTAAAAAATGGTCGAAAGCTATGCAGACTGGTAGGTCAAACTCCAAAAGTTGTAGATCCCATAATGCAACTCAAAAGTATCTTACACCCCCAGGCTACTTGTTATAAATGTGAAGTCTGAAAGCTCAAGTCTAGATAGAATTTATACAACATCGTCAAGGTTATTTTCTCAGATTTGACAAAGCTCCTTCACAACCACAAGACATTATACATGTTTTCACAGGCAGCATGTAGTACTGCTCTTGAGAAGTAAGACCCACTCATAACTTTAAAAGAAAAGACATGCAGGCCTACTGGTCTAAGATGCACACCATATAATTGCAATGTCCCAGTTCAATTTGTTCCATGTCATCCCCTTTTCTCTCTACCCTGTGCTTCGGGTCTATCTCTAGTGTCAGCTTTCAAATCTCAGAAAAAATAATCCTAATGCAACAAAGTGCTTGATGTTGTTCTGTTCCTGCTGCAGACTTCTGGCAAAGATAGTAAGAGCAGCAGTTGTATTAATCTATGAGAGAGCAAATCAAAGTCTCTGTGACCTTTTCCAGATTATTTTGGATGAGAATAGCCCTGGAATATTTCACAGTTGAAAGAAACAGCATGAGACCACCCAAAACATCAAAGCTGAAATTGCTGTCAAAAATTACACCTACGGTAATTGCTACTGGCTTTACTTCGGCAGACAGAAATTCGTGCCAAATCAATTAAATGGGGTTTGGTGCTTCAAAAAGAACTATTTTTGATTTGGTTTCATGTAGTTGCAGAAACCTCTGTGACATCCATTACTTTTTTTTCCTTTTTTTTCTGTGAGGTGCAGTATCTCAGAGTCATGAGCCCGCTGGAGCCTTGAGGTTTTATAGGCACACATAACTGTATTGTCAGCATAATAATGAAAATTTATACTATGTTAGTGAAAGTCCAAGTGGAAGCATGTACATTGAGGATAAAGAAAGGCCTAAAACTGAACCTTTCAGGACCACAGATGCAGTGTAATGTCTCCTGATGACAGAAGCTTTTTCTGTGTGATAGATATTCACTGTGGAACCAGTGAATATCTGTCCCAAAATCAAACTTAAAAACTTTGACTTGAGCAGAGCAGCCTGTGCTTTATAGTGCAACTGGAACTGGAAACATACTGGTATTTAACAATGAGACAAGTTTTGCTAATAGCATCTCTCCTTTATAGTATGAGAGTATCTGTCTTGGCCTGCCTCTGCTTCTCTTTTTCCAGACTCTCCCCTGATGGTCTGGTCCCTCCCACCTCATTAAGGGATTGGTGTCACCTGCTTGGAGCCTTTATAAGCTGGGTGATTCCAAGATGGATCCCTCTCTCTCCCTCCTGGAATAAAGTGAACAATAGACTAAAGAACAATTATAGACTTAATAAAACAGTGACCTGAAACTAACATTGCGCCAGACTTTCTGCTTTTTATCTTTGTGTTTTGCAATCCTTTGATGATGAGTTATATAGAAACAGAGCTGTGTACATTCATTACCATTTCCTCCAAGGTCTCAGTGTTTGCCACCGTTTCTCTCAAATGGAAGAACACCATTAACTAACTGGATTAAAGAAATCTTTCATCCATAAGTAGTTCATTCTGGTTGATCTTTCATTTTCTCAGAACAAATGAAAATCTGATGCAGAGTGACTGTGAATGTCGTAGGTTCCCTTTTATTAGAAAAGATGAGAAAACAATATGACCATGTTTTGACCTATGTTTTGACTTGTAAAGTATATCAGTTATGTTGAGATATTGCAACAATTCTTAAAGAGGATATATCATGGGATTTTTTGGGGGATTTTCCGTTATGGTCCGACATGGTCATATTAAAAATATGTAAAATGCCTGCTCTGAATGCTTCATTTGAAATATTACTTCCACTTTGTCATCATGATAACATCAGATTGTTTGCACATGCTGTTAGTTTGCTCTTTCTTACAAATATGCACCCACAATTAGATGTACCGTTACAATACACAGCAACCAAGAAAAATTTCTCTTCATTTGTAAATTTTTGATTTGATATTCACACACTTTGGCTACCAAAACCCACTGCTGTCACCCTCAGTGCAGAGAAATGTAGTTTCACACAAATCCTGTCTGTATCACTTGGGCAGCCAATCTGCCTTGCATCATGTACTGATTATTTATTTTGGCATTAAAGACATGGAGATAAGTTTGAAAGAAAAACAGTGCAGTACTCCTTTAAGATGGTAAAGTGCAATGAGTGCTTAAAAAAAAGAAAGAGCGGCAGCAGATGATGGTTCTTCAAAATAAGCTTGAGAAATAAGCCGCTCTCACATCCTTAATCTCTTTCTGACATTTCGGCAATAAGTAATTCATAATACTGGATGACACTTGGAGTTTATCAGCCTTGCATTTCTGTGCAGCTTTTCAACATTCTCTCTTAACAGCCCAAGTGTTATCATCTGACTATGGGAAGGGTAGATTTCTGCATCATAATTGTTTTGAGCATCAAAACCATTTGATGGAGCATCAAAAAACAATCAGGCATTAAATGGTGTTGAAAGGAAGTAGCAGAGTAGAGCTGGAGGTTGGACAATGTAGAGGATGTAGGAGTAGACAGAAGGACTGAGAAAAGAGGAAAACAACAGCACATTGAAAATACTATAAATAATAATAAATTTAAAAAAAGCTCAATAAGATTTTGAAATCAGATGCACAATCACTAGAAAGGCGACTGGGATAAAAAATCCCCTACTATTAAAATCTTATGGAATTTTGGTATAATCAAAGCCAGTAGTTCAGAGAAGTCATAAATGAATTCATGATGTAGCTATGGGGGTTTATCTACCAGAACACACAGCAGAGCAGAGTGATCTTATCATTAATAAGGTGACTTGAATCGAGACTAATTATGAAAATATTTGGGAAAGCTTAAAGTAGTTTTTTTTTTTGATAGCTCCATTGCCACAAAGAAGCTGTCAGGGTCTGTGGAATTTTTTTTTAGGAATTTTTTGAAGTGGAGTCTTGAATTGACAACTCTCCCTGAAAACAAAATTACTAATAAAGCAACAAAACATCATCATTGTGGTATTCTGTGTCCAAATCAAAGTTGTTGTTTTTTTTGTTTTGTTTTGTTTTGTTTTTTGTGTTGATGGTAAATTAGGATCATACTGTGGTTTTGCATGCTTTACATGCTACAAATTAGATTATGTACACTACACAATGAGGTTAATCATTTTGCAAATCCTCCTGCTGTCATGTAGAAATTTGAATGTATATTTTTCTAATGTTCCGTGCAGCCAGTGTTTTCTATTCATTCGATATGACAACTTTTTGAACTTGTTTTCTTGCTTGTAATCTATCATAGTGAATATCAAGTCTACATTTACTTTTTTTTTCAGTTTCATTATTGATATGAGAAGCAATATACATTTTTCAAATCAATGTGTACCTCAAGGATAAGGCTGGTGTTAAATTATTATGGCGTTATAGTTATTATATTCTGTATTTCCAAAGTCTGATTTAATTTATAATTCTGTGCCAGGGATCTTCATTTTTATCTAAAAACTATTAAAAATACCACCCACATCTCACCCAATACAGTGACATGTTCCTCCATGAAGTTTATTTTGAGTAAATCCTAGATTCAGTGTCCATAAATACTCAAAAAATACTCAATATGCTATTGTGCATCAGATAAGTATTAATCCACAACTGAAAATAGTCCCCAACAAATCACACAGTTTAATCTTATTTTAGTAACATGCTAAAGAATAACATTGGCCAGCAGTTTAAGGAAATTACTTTAGATTTTGTGACTGCTTTTAAAACATGTGCGTCTTCAGTAATAACTGATTGGCTAAGTGTCTCAGATAAGGTACAGGTATTACATCACCTTATCTGTAAAACTGCATTAGCAAACAATGATACACTGCAATGGCTTACACAAACTAAACAAGTTTCAACATTATGCTACGTGATTTTCATACCACATGGAAATCAATGGAAACAAATTGCTGCCTGGAATGGTCAAACTGCACTACATTAAATCAAAAACAAGTCAGCCAAGTGTGAGGTATTCATCAAGGAGCTAAAACTTGCAAAAACACTGGTTTTGTCTTTTGAAGGCAATGAAGGCAAAAAGGGACACTGCTCATTGTGGTCTACTTAGTGACTAGTTTGGTTATTTGCATAAACATTAACATTAATTATCTGGCTTAGTCCCAGAGCTGCAGAGCTCACCAATATAACAAACTCAATATATTCTCTCTCTTCAGTTGTATATTTGTATTACACATCTTAAAATCTGAAGTCTCCAGGCTGGGAATACTGGTTCTAGCTGTGCGCCTCTGCCTCCAGTCTATCCCTTGGCACAGGCAAGTCTGTGGTAATTTAATGCTTGCCGCCCAGGCCCTATGATCCTGTGGGAGTGCCTGTGCCCCTGTAAGTGAGGCTGAACGCTTTATCCCGTGGCATTAGTCGTCCATGTTTGAGTTAATACCCTAGAGTAGAGCTTCTATCCAGAGGCATTAGTGTCTGACACTCTACAGCTCAGAATGGGGGAGGCTCTCACTTCCTCCTCTTGCACCAACACTCCCCAACTCTTCTGTGTTGTGCTGCTTTCATCCTTGCACTTAGGTTTTTATCAGAGTTGGTAAACTTAGCTCACACGGGTACTTTCCTCAGATGAAAGATACATGATGAAGTTGGTTGTATCCGGATGTGCTGATGCTTGGGTTCGGGAAGTGCATCAGAAATATTCCAATAATCTGTCTTGACTGGGCCTGACATTTGTGATGGCAGACTTTCTTTTTATTATATCAGAGATGTACAGAGAAGGGAGTTGCATATTTGTAACATTTTAAAAATAACTTGTCCTCAATAGTTAGTTTATACTTGAGCTTGTTAATTGTAGTTTTCCCAGTGGCACCAAGAAGGATTCCTATAAGCTTAAGGTTTGGTTTTTGCTGGGTTTTTTTGTCATAAAAATGTCACGTGAAACTTCATCAGATTATGAAAAGAGATAGAATAGCATGTTAACAGTATTTAATAACTTACGACTAACATTTGCGTTTGAATGATTTAAGATCCATTAGGATTTTCATAATCTGCATTTTCATGTAAATATAGTAGATGTCTGTTTCCCTACTTTCACTGATGCTGTTTTAACACACCTACTCCCTACTGCCAACACACATACTTTTCTAGCCCCTCAGCACTCACTCATGCACACACGCACACACACACACATACTTACGCCCGTACCACATGCACACAGAGATTTGAATGTTATGTTCAAAGATTAAAATTGTTTGTGCCATTATGGTAATGAAAGACAAACAATGTCTCCTGTCATTTAAAGCAATTAGAGTAGAAAATCCCTCTACTTTAATCAATTCATGTTGTATTTCTGTGGCGCATTCCAAGACTAATTAATTATTTTATCTTTATTTAATTGATTCTAACCTTCTAGATTTTAGCTGTTATTTCTGTGCACAATTGCTATGATGCCAGTTTTGTTGATGCACTGCATCAACAAAGCATATGACCAAAATATAACTGTGCAATTAAAAAAAAGAAAAAAAAAATCTCATCTGATTTGTAAAGGATATTTATAATAGTCTTAAGTCCCAGGAGGATGTTTCTTTTTTCCAGTCTGCCACCAACAAGACTGATAGCATTAATGTCTGCAGATAAACTCACTGACCTGTCATTTCACGTTATCACATTCATAGCCTGTGCACTGTATTCACGACCTGTCTCCTTATACTGGTGATAACCTCGGGGCTGACAAAAGCAACTGCAGGTTAGTATTTCACTTCATGGGGTGGGAACTCTCCAAAAAGTCCTTCATGTTAAAAAGTTATTTCTGAATACCACCAGAGTAAGGTAATGTTCAAGTAGCATCTCTTTTATAGCAGTCACAAAACATTAAAAGCCCCTATCCAAACACAGTTATTGAACTATTTGTGTATTTCAATGGGTGCTTGCCAGGTTAAGGGGTTTATTTAATAAAATGGTGATGTTATTAAGGAAGGTGGGCTGACATTTAGAATTGTCCAAAGTCCTTGGATAATTTCATGTAATTCTACTACTATTGGTTGGGTGGTTAGTGACCATGAAAATCTGTTTGCTCAAACCCACTTCTCTCTATTTACATGTTTGATTCATCAGTATGAATGACAGATTTGTTTTTCTTCTATGTCCAAGGCATTAGGTAAAAGGGGTTGGATGGGTGGGGGTTTGGGGATTGGGTGTTCCTGGGTAAAATGCATTTCTTATCTTGTTGATTGCTGTTGCTTGACTGCATATACTCACATGCTCATATTTTTCACTTAAAATGTTATTGGTTTCTATAAACATTCCTCATCTCCATACCTGCCTAGAAGACATCAATTCCTTGCTTGACAAAAAAAAGGAAGAGATAGAAAATGGTACAAAATCTGCAGTCCTTGTTCTGTACAAATATGTATTCTGACGTTCAGCTGAAGCTATTTCCTATTTATTTGTCCTGGGATTCTGTTTTCTTGCTGAGCTGCAGTTGAAAGATATATACAAAAAGGGAATTTTGTACTGTGGAGTTTTGTCCACCATCTCCTCCTTTGGAGTCACATTAGCAATTGATGTCAGGCCCAATATGGACAGGAGGAATGATTGCAGCAACCAAAGGTTTTTTCAGTGCACATACATACTGTATAGGCATGTGAGCATTTTATTGAAGTTCCTGAAATCCCTTTACTCTCTAGCTTTGTGCTATGAGAGATGGGATCTGACATTAAGAGAAAATACTATTGCTTTCTTGCTTTTCTCATTGTTTTGAAGTGGATGGGCCACAGTTGGAAAAAGGTGATGTCATGCTTGTGTGCACCAAGAGTTTAACAATATCTGAATCAACATGTGGGATGTTTCTTTTTCTGAACTTTAACTTTGATTTTTGCTTATTTTCTCACAATTTAATTAATATTATAGAGTCACTTCACTGACTAATGTTGCCATCAGAATCAAGACTCCATACAGAGTAAACAGCCCTGCAGGCTCCTGCTATCGGTGCTTTTTCAAAGATGATCAAAAGCCTGCACCTGACTCCAGTTCAGTTTATTCCGTGCCTTTATTGTACTAAGGACAGAGAGTGCAGTCAGGAGTATTGAAAACAAACAAACTAAAAACAAATCTCAATACCCACACAACATCCATAAATTCCAGACTATAGCTGACTTATTCAAACTTTTTGTGAACAAACAACAAGGGGCAACATTTTTCTTTTTTAACACGAGAACCTCCAGGGGTTGCTATATACCTAAAACCACCAGCAGGTAAAAAAAATAAATAAATAAAAATTATCCATGCGTGCGCCTGCCTACTGCATTTATAATACTAAAAAATGTACTCTGTCATTGTGTTAAGACATTGTCTTCACAAAGGAATATCTGAAGTCATGAAATGAGTTTGTTTAATCATCACCTGTATTTTGGTCCTGTTGTTTTACAATCTAAGTCACTTGCATGGGCATCAGTATAAATCAGCCTAATTGACACTGAAAATGGGTATTAGAAGAAAATATTTCCATATTTGGGTGATGTGATATTATTATAAAATGACATTCATAAAATGACATTCATCACATAATGAGATAACCCATGTGATTTTAATGACCAAATTAGTCTAAATATCCCAAATAGACAATTATGAGCCATAATAATAACAATATACAACTACCACACTTATGGGTGATACAATGCCGTGATAAAATCCGCATGACAATGTCAAGCGCACAATTTCACCTAATCAATTATTAATTTAGGCATTTGAACAATGTGTGAATAAGAGAACTTGACCAAGAAACTTGAAGTAACCGTTAAAGCTTTTTTTTATCTATAACGTCATAATACAAATATATGTTCCTCTTTTGGTGTTCTGTTCATGAAAACGGAGTAATGGTGTATTCAGACCAAACGCAAAGCAAGTTTTCTCATGCAGCGCAATTACATACAAAGTCAATGCAAAGACATGAATATGCATCCATGCAACTTGAAAATGTTTCAACTTGAGCAAAAAATTTGCACAGCACTTTATGAATGTACTTCATGAACGTATAGAGAGGAGAGGGGAAAAAGGAGAGAGACTGTAGGGAAATAAGAGAACCCTGACCTGGTATTTATGATTTCATAGCTGTGTCAGCTGCACAAGCACCAGACAGTTTGAATATGCTTTACTTTTAGATAGGGACAGTGTGAGAACAGAGCAGGTTTTCATCTTGATAGTCATGAAGTGGCATATTAATGCTAATGTGAAAACAGGTTTGAACACTTTGGACTCAGAGGGATTACAAGAGCCCTTTGAAGTGCATACGAGAAGTTTTTTTCTTTTTTTTTTTTTTAGCTTGTAAATTGGCCTTTAATGATTGACACTTAGCTGTACAGGAAGTTGACCACAGACTCACCCTCCCAATTACAAGAAGACAAAGATTTTGTAATAGACTTACAGAGAATGGACCTCTGTCACCCTCACTTATGTCAAATTTAACACTGACCTCAAAGTAGTACAAAGAAGGCACTACATAAAAGATAATTGCCATTAATGAAAACAACTAGATCAGCAAGACTTTGGATGAAAAGCTTTATTTTATATTAAAATGAGAAAGGGACAAAACAGACCTTTATGAATGAGCTTCATTTTAATTGTGATAGTGAAAGATGTGGCTTGTATAATAAAGATGAAAATCCCTACGCAGTTTGCCATAACGGCTGCTACAGGCTGCTAGTTTCTGTGTTTACATTCCTTCAGACTCAGAGACAAACATTTGAAATCATTAATGTAAAAATCATGTTCATTTAGAAAGTTGGAAGAGGCTGGCACAGCTGAGCTGGCAAGTGCAACTTTAGCATGACCCACAATTCCACAGTAGTCACATTTATAGGAAATACATCTGGTCGGAATAAACCAGAATAATCCTTTAAAAGTGTATAGGGGAATATAATACATCCATTCCAAGAATGGATATACCAAGAACATTGGTGACTGCAGTTGCCTAAGCAACCATAAACAATGTTCCCCGTTTGATATTAGATGTTACTTATGTGATGTGATGTTAGTTTGATGTTTTTTCTAACACAGAGTGAATCACCTCTACCCAGCTATCAGTAGAAACCTTGAGCTGGGCAAGAAGGCCTACACAGAGTAACTGCATATTGAAGTCTTTTATCAAGCATACACCTTGCAGTTATTGCCATGTATAGAGTGCCCTAATTAGTATGTGCTCTGATAAGTGTAATTTGTTTCATTACCCTTTTGTCTGTCTGATTAAGATCTTAATGACTGAAACGTCACATTTTAATATTTCCAAAGTCTTTTACTTTGTCGGTTCCATTGATCTTCTATAATGTCAGTATTAATTAGCCAGTAGCTAAATGACCTGAAATAAAGTTCAGACTGTTTCAAAATGCCATTTCATCTTTTACTGTACATTTTTTTTAAATCAACTGCCCGATGAAAGGCTCTTGCACAAATCATTAATCATGTTTATTTCCCTCTAGAAAGAACAAAAAAAAGATTTACAGTACAGTTATTATCTAACTGACTGTTACTCAGTATTTGATTAAAAAGCATAAGACCGTTGTTGACAAATTTAGTCTACAATTCTGCATAAAGCAGTCTTATACAATAATACTACATCCAATTCATGAGTGAGTGAGTAAAGCTTTTCTCAGAAAGTGTTATGGAGAGATCAAGATCACATTGCAAAAGATAACAGAATAAATTATATGTGCAAAAACCAAAGCAAGATCGCTGTGACAATCAAAACAAAACAATCATTATACACATCTTATTGAAACAAAGGGAAATTTTATTAAAAATATCACCAAGTACAACCGTGACATCCTTCTGAAGAATTCAGTTCAATTCTGTATTGTTGATTTTCCTCTATAACTGGATGATTTATGAATAAAGGCTATTGAACACAGCTTCTATATTGCAGTTGCATCTACCATTAAATGATAGATTGTGATTATTAAACACTTGACACAGTTCATCAAACACTGTGAATGCCAGCATGCACAACCTCAGCTAAAGTAAAGAGAAGCTGTGAAAAAGATTAATGGGAAATGGATTGTTTTTGCTATTAAAACATATAATAGAAGCTCAGCCAAGTTTGGGTTATAAAACGTTTACTGCTGAAAAGGTCAAAATGATCTTCTTTATATGCATTGTACATTTAAGGAGACAGATTTAAGCAAATAAATATATGTTCAGTATTTTCAATACAGCCCTGGTTATTCAAACAGAAAAATAAAGTCAGACAGAAATTTGGAATTCTCCACACTTTCTATTGAAGAAAATATGAACTTAAATTATACTGCAGCTTTTTCAAAGTAGGAGAAAACTGTTTTGTACCATTAGTGATTTACAGCAATCTGTTCCTTTACAGGACTCATCACTCTATGAAGTTTTTATTTCATTCAGAAAGTGGAATCTTAGCACTCTTTCCCATTAGATGTTTGTTTGTTTTGGTTCATTTTATTTCAACACCTGCTAAGTCATCAGCAGCTGCCACATAATCGGTGCTATGTTTGTTGTGTCTTAAGAGGGAGGTCTAGCTAATGCTAACTGTCCCTCTTTCATGCATCCAGTTCTGGGGACAGCAAATGACCAAACTATGAAAACTCACAGCAAGGGGCACTCCTGTAATCTCAAAACTTCCTTGCATAAGATTCAAAGGTTCGAACTTTGTGAGTGCTAAAATCACAAATGGCACAAACAGCAAAAAGCAACAACATCCCTCCAGCTTGTTAATGGCCTGTGCATGTGTTGGAACTGAAGTGATATTGTGAACCATTTTTAGTTATCACACTGTGCTAAATAAGTAAAACTTACATTTCTTTTTGGTTATTAAAGTTTTGACCTACAAGTATACAAGTTAGAATAAACATCAAGGAAATGAGTTTAAATCTTAGTTTGACTTTAAAGAGTACATAGAAGCCAGCTAGTCTCAGTTAGGCTGACAATTGGACACCAGAGCACTGATAAATTCAGTTAATTTATACCACTTCAGTCCTGATTTGATTTTGTTGCCAAAGGATCTACTTGCTACAGGTACAGATTATGGTACAAGGTATGGTTACAGGTACAAAAATCCACAGCTGCAACATATCTCCATTCTCCAGAAGCTGAAGAACAACTCACCAGACAAAATTAAAATGAGCTGTTGGAAAAAGATGAGGCAAACAACACAGTTCAGATTGAAAAAGTGGAAGCACTCATAGTTGACCAGGGAGCAAATCCATACTAGGATGCTTTTCAGGAGAACCGACTCACTGCAAGTAATTTCAACCTAGTGCTCAAAGTAGCAGGCATGGCAGTTCTACCAATGTCTGTGCTGAATGATTACTGAATGATTTATCAGGTTGCAAGTGGCAGTTCAGTGGGGCATCACACATGAGCAGAATGCAAAAAGGAGGGCCTCCAGGTTCTGAGCAGACTGCAGAAGGCTGCAGCCATCTGGGATGTCTGGAGCTGGGGACAATGAGAATGTTGCCGGTGAGAGCTCCTTACAACATGGCCCAGCAGGGTTACAGGGTTGCCAATACAAGGATACCAACATCTCATAGGCAGGCAGATTTGTTATTTTTGCCTCTGTCAATTTAACTGCTCTTAGTGCAATACAGTCTGGGTAAACAGATTTACAAGACATAACCTAGAGGCTATACTTTTGAAGCATTTTCATATGCAGCTGCACTTTACTCAAGATATCATCTGCAAGATTGTGTAATACATTCAAACAATTGTCTTTCCTTAAAACAATGCACACAACAAATAACCTTACTGATCCTGCCCTGAGCATCAGGACAATATCTAATGTTAGCCACCAGTTTAACATCAACTGTAGTTGCACATTTAACTTTACTACTTGCAACATTCTCCAACTAATGCTGTCAAAGTCAAATCAAAACAGTCTTGAACATGATGCTTTATGCACAATGAGGCAACATATCTGCCACTATTAACTGAATCACTTCTTTTGCTAATGTTTTAACTCACCATGGTAATGAGTTATATGTTAAGTGTTTTATATCCAGTGCGGGTGTTCACAGAGCTGAAAAACCCAGAGGGCTTATGATGTGGCTCTCCTCATTAAAAAATACACTTCATCTTGCTTATGCAACAGCTATTAACATAGTAAGGCAACATGAGGCAACTCAAACAACTCCCAGTCATCACACAATTACCCACATTTCCATTTGGTTAAATTGCATCTGTGTGCATTAAAATGAAGAAAAGGATTGTAGTTCCTTATATTTTTTGTCAACGAATTTGAAAACCTTTCATTTTGAAACACAACCCAATTTAATTGCATCACTGAAATGCAGCGTTCTTGCTCTGAATATGTATTTAAGATGGTCGTCTTCCTTGATCATTCAGATTCTGGTTCCATTGGGTTTAATAAGTGAAACAGAAAAAAACAGTTGGAGACAGAATGTTATACTGTTCTGCACTAAAGATGTTCTCAAATTCAACAAAAGAGGGAACATTGTGGTCATCACTTTAGGCTCATCAGGGTAATATGACCTGAGCTGTAAAGGCTGAGGTGCTACAGTAAATAAAGAATATCTTTTGCAAAATTGTATGTGTACAATGTCTTCAGTTGAAATATGAACAGCAGGAGGCAAACAGAGACAGAAAGAGAGAGAGAAAGAGAGAGAGAGAGAGAGCTTTGACCATTTCAGCACCATGGAGAGAGGCACAACCAGATACTGGGTCAAACGCATACTGTGTTTAAATGTTTCAGCACCATGGAGAGAGGTGTAAAGAGCGACTGGTGTTGGGTACTAATTAAGGATGTCAATTTTGGGTGATTTTGCTTTCAATAGACCGACACCCATTAACTGATAACTAACTGGTTAATTTTTGTGATGTAACTTTCGTTTGTGAGAGCAGTCCAGCAGTTGGTTGTCAGAGCTAGCTTGTCTGCCCTGGTTAGCTTCACGTTTAGCTCATCCTTCTTCACCTCAAAGTGTTTTCAACACTGATTGAAACTGATTCCAAGCAGATTTTGAGTTTGAAGTGAGTTGGTCATACTGGAGTACAAAATGTCAAACCCTTGATTTTTGAGTGTGCTGTTGATATACATTATTCTCTCATAATGCAGTACACCAAGGAAATGGAAGGTGAAAAAGCTACAGGACCACATCAGAAAACATTTTAAAGGTGTAAGTATTGTATCATTTTTGGTTTTCTGTTTTTCTGTTTTAGTATAAAACAAGTTTGGTGATTTCTTGAATATTAACTACCAACAGATTAATATATACATTACTATATATACTTATATTAATGTATACAGCAGTATATGCTGTATACAATTAGTATGGTACTTATATTTACTATTAATGGGGTAAACTGACTGTCAGTTATCTGTGGTCATTTCCACTTAAATCCATTGTTTGAGGCACAGGTTTTAGTTTTAAGTTTTTCCATGTTTATATTCCGCTTAACAAACCAGATGCTGCTGTCCTTTTGCACCCAAAAGTGTCAGAGTTAGGAACAGCATTTGCCAACCTCCCTTAGGTTGCTAGGAAGTAACCACTTCAGTGCTCTGAGCTCATAACTCCAAGCTCTCATCTCACAGCTGCAAGCTGCTGAGTACATAAGTAACACCACGTAAAACATTAGTTGAAACCTCCAGAAACTCAAGACTCTAGCAGTGGATGCTGTGCAAGCACAACCACTCCCTCCAGGGAGCTCTCAGATCACACAATGAGGTCTGAACATGCAAAGAAGACCTGCAGAGGACAAAGGAGGAGGATGCTAAAACCATCACCACAGCACAAAATAAGGAGCAAGGCATGCAAAAGTCCGAAAACAGATTATAGCAATCTCCAATAGTCCCTTACACACTGGACAAGCAAAGGCCCGATACCCACAATGACAGAGACAAACATATATAAATCAATAAAGAAAAAAAATACTGAAATAAAGATTTAAAAAAACACTAACAAAATAAGCAAAGATGAGAAGAAAACAAAACACATGAATTCCACAGTATGCATTGCTTATGCATATCTTATTAACAAGGAGGTCACCTAGCCATGTTGATACAATATGCGATTTTAAGGCACTTGCACACAACCATGCAGTTTTGGAAAGCACACTGGGCAATGTCAAACTTATTTTATTTTTCTGTCACCATAACACACCAAGCTCTCCTGCAACATGAGGCCCAACATTAGAAATCAATCAAATAAATTGTGGCAGTAAAACATTAGAACTTTATTAACGTTACAAAATATATTTTATGGGCAACTACATCCGCCAAACTTTACAGAACAAACATCTTCAAGAAGCTATCTTTCACTTATGTGTTAGTAAAGAAAAGCTTCTTGTTGTCATGGACAACAAATTGAGTTCTTTTTCTGTCCACCTGACAAATGTTCATCTAACAATCGCTCAGTTTTTAGCTCTAGTTTGCTCTCTTTTCTTGTTTTGCTATAGATGGTGGACTTCACCAGCCACTTGTTAACTGATTATCTCTGCCATTTCATGCTGGGCAGACAGTACAGAAGAACAGGTACTGTCTGTGTGTCTGAGCTTGTTTGCTGGATGTAGCTGTTCGCAGTTTTATATGAGGAAATTGGCGGGAGCCTTTGGGGGGCCACCACACGGTAATATAGACTGGTGAAGCAAAACAATGGGTTAAAAACAGCTAAGAGCTCTACAGAGCTGCAAAGTTGGATGTTGATTCTCAGTGGGTTTTGTACAATGAGTAACCCTTTCAATTCATACATTTATAGATATAATAGATTAAAATATAAATATGTATAAATAAAAACATTGTTGCTTAATTTACAGAGAGTTAAACTAAAAAGAAGGCAAGCACTATAGTGTTACAAGCCACCATTTTGTTGCAAAAGAATCTCCAAATGTACATTCAAATGTTCATATCAGATGACTTGAAGCTTTGAATTAAAAGTGGTAACACTTAAATGGAGAATGAGTACGACAGACATTAGTTTACTGCTACATAAGTCATAATACATTTTCGTGTATTGCACCTAAACAAACCATACTCAAGTGCAAAATGGCCTATCACGAATATCATCCTGCTAAAGGGACATTTTTTCAGCCACTAATCTGACCCAGTTTCTCTTACTACTTACCTTCCTGTCTGTCCTGCCACAATGGCACAGTGGAGCTGCCTAAAGGAGATTTGCATCCACCCCTGGGCTTTACAAAAGAAGTTGGCACTTTGCTAACGATAATAAGGATTGCCCTCATTTCAGTCTGAAGAGACAGGAAGAGAGCGGAAGAGGATATTAGCAGCTACAGTCATCAGGTAATTGTGACGTTAATCATGCCATGATATTTTAGTACAGCTGACCCCTCACCTGCACACCTCCATGTCAGCCAAGCACGGGGAGAGCCTGTGAGCCATGTGAGCACATGGAAACAGAGAGATGCAGACTAAAATGAAAAGTCCTCTTTTAATCATCACCAGCTCTTACAACTATAGATTATTTGGCATTTCAATACTGTGTTGTCAATAGAGTGAATGATTCAAAGACAAGAAGGTACAGCTCCCATTTAGTCCCCAGTGGATCCCTAAACACACACAACCACTGCAACAAGCATAAATACCACAAGTACTGCATTTATAGACTGAGCTAAACAAGCATGCTTTAAAGCAGTCAGTAAAAAGACAAAGTTACCAATAACAAATGCACTTGAGACAAGTGCAGCTGGTGCACTCAGAAACATACTGTATGTAGCTTGGAGTTCTCATATTCCTAAAGAGGTGAGGACTAAACTCTGTCCTTTTGGGTATACATACATAGCTCATATGTTTGGATTGCAGGTCTTTAACATTGATGTGCAAACCATCCACCAACACAAAATGTGTATTTAGGTGTAGTGCTAATCAATACTTCAATACTTACAATCTCTGTTTGGATTCAATGCATTTTCTAAAGATTACGGTTTATACTGTGAAGCTTTGCAGAAATGCCAAGCACAATCCTGATTGGTTATTCATGCAGTACACCTCAGTGGCATATATGTCCTTTGTGCTGGGAGAGCAATGTCTTACTAGAATTAAACCTGACAGGGTTATTTCATTTAGGTTCTGTGGGTGGACCAATAAAGAGGGGGCAGAGTGAAATTAATAGAGGAGATTCTTTCTCCCAGATATGTCCAACAGAATTTCATTAGCAAAGGAGAGGGTGAGAAAAACTGTTTGAAAGGTTTGTATGGTAATGGGACTGCCTTTCATTCAAGTTAAAAATCAGTTCATTCTCTGAAAGTTCTTTAAAATATTATAGTTGCTTTACCTTATTCTCACTGTTACATTATATTAACATGATTAGGTAATATATAAGAAAATTTAAAATATAATCAAAATTTAAAGCCAGTTACCTTAAGTTCCCAGCATATAAGAGACTGAATTCCAAAAGACCAAGAAGGATCATATGCCACTAAGAGCTTTTCTAACTTATATACAACACTGCATGTAGCAATTGTAAAAGTTTTCAATTTATAAGATACTTGTATAGAAGAAAATTTTGTCTACACTCTAACTCTAACTAAGACTGTCCTCACCAGAAAAAACAACATAAATGTAAGTGTACTGTGAATGTACATTTTCTTGACAAATGACATTTAAGCAGCAAAGGCAAAAGTTGCATGATATTGTTTTTGGATGTCAGGGTGGACGGTTGATGTTGATGTTGATGTCAACAAGAACAAACTAAATGTAACCATGACCACTAAATGTTTTGCTTAATGTAACCATGACCACAATCTCCCCCCATAGTTTTAGTTGCCTAAACTAAATAACACCTTAACTGTACAAGTTTTTGGGATCGTCATACAGGTATGGGTCATTTTACCAGTAGAAAGCAGTGACAAGCACATTTTGTTGTTTAGATATATGACCCTGTCTCCTAAAAAATATATTTAAATATAACTAATTTGCAACAGATTTATGCAGGAAACATAATGCCATCCATTAATTCACATTTTTGTATCAAACATAATGAGAAAATGTTGTTGATGTGTCTGCAAAGTTGCAAAATGTTGATATGAATGGATCAGCAAATTTTTCAGTTTTCAACATATTTCATTCATTTTTTCCCATAATATAAGCACTTACAATACAATATCCACTTGTAGCAACTATTGGTTATATCATTGGTTATGTTTAAGCACTCATAGTACTGGGTTAAAGTTGTTGATTTTTCTGACGTCTGTGGTCACTGGTGGCATCAGTAATTATGGCTGAAGACTACAGCAAACACTCCTCAAGCAGCTACTTTGTCAGACATACAACAGAGGAGCAACTGGTGTATCTGTTAACAGTGCAGCCAAACAAACTTTTGTGGTTTTAAAAATATGTCAGTCAATAATAATTGCAACCATAATCTGATGCCATGCTGTGCATTGTACAAGTAGTTTTCCACACAGCAGCAGGACACATGAACTGGAGTTGGTTCCCCTGCTGAGGAGTTGGAGGTGTGGAGCCTGTGCAGCCACTTCCTCCAGGAAATTGCCATATGCTTGCACTCTAAAGTCTGATAATGACAAAAGCCGTCTTCTGCCCACTGTGCTTTTATATGTTACCAAACTAACTGCTAGCTATATAAATGGAAGCTACAGTGTTACAAACTCAATCAGTACTATATGACAAAGTGTAGCTTTAAGCAATGCAGGTGGTGACTGATT